>NC_092154.1:37267143-37274643 GCF_045791955.1 Oncorhynchus clarkii lewisi | reverse complement strand
ACACACACACAGCAGCAGCAGCAGCAGCAGAAAAACACGTCTCTTGTAGGCCGTTCACACACAGAGGGTGGTTATTTGATTTATAATAAAAGTGCAACGCTGCGAGTCAGCAGAAGTGCTGGTGGGAGAATTGCTGGCCAATCATAAATCCTACATCTTGTAGTAAGAGATGGCTGTAGTTGATCATCCATGGCTTTCATGGCCCTCTCCATCAGTGAGCTGTGTTATTGACTATTTCATATACTCATACACTCCCAGTCCCACCCCAGGCACACACACTCACTGGTGGGGCCGAAACTCTAGCTCTGGTGCACATGCGTGTATATCAACCTAGGCGTGTGGTGTGTGTTTGTGTGTGTGTGTGTGCCAGCCTGCCTGCTCGCCTTCATGTGTGTGAGTGTGTGCTGTCTTCCGTGTGTGTGTGTGTGTGTGTGTGTGTGTGTGTGTGTGTGTGTGTGTGTGTGTGCGTGTGCGTGTGCGTGTGTGTGTGTGTCAGGATTAGTTTTATAACTACCCAGCAGACAGCCCTGCTGTACCAGGGCCAGGCAGGCGGGCAGGATCGATGCTCTTAGCATTCCCCTTCACACAGAATCACCCGGCATCCATCAACAGCAGCCTACTGGGGCTTCCAGCCACGCGCCACACACATACACTAGTACACACTGCCCCCTGCTGGTAGACTCACAGACACACACTATGCCCCACACTACTGCAGTCCATGCTGAATTCTGAAGGATTTCACAGACAAATCCAATCACATTTTATTCGACACATGCAGATGTAACTAACAGTGAATGCTTACAGGCCCTTTCCAACAATGCAAAGAGAAATAAAATAGAGAAATAATAGAAAAGTAATAACACATAATAAATATAATAATACAAGTAATAATAAATACAGAATTAGTAGCGATAACTTGGCCATATACACGGGGTACCAGCACCAAGTCGATGTGCAGGAGTACGAGGTAATTGAGGTAGATATGTAGGGATAAAACGATTAGACAACAGGATCGATAAGAAACAGCAGCAGCAGCGTATGTGATTAGTCAATTTAACTAACTATTTAGCCGTCTATTTAGCAGTCTTGTAGCAGTCTCCCACGAGGGTTCACTTGGGTTGAGAACTGGCTACTGAGACACACACCCTTTAAACCATATGCTCCTCCGAGACCCCTCTTTCAAAGTCACGGAGATCTCTTCTTCTAGCCATGGTAGCCAAAATAATGGGCAACTGAGCATTTTTATACATGACCCTAAGCATGATGGGATATTAACCGCTTAATTAACTCAGGAACCAGACCTGTTTGGAAGCGCCTGCTTTCAATATACTCATTTACTCAAGTTACCTGTATATCCCGTAGGAGCTGGTGGAGTGAGAAATCTTTGGGACGGCTTCATTGTGATGGCTGGAATGGAAATAGTTTCCATGTGTTTGATACCCTTCCATTCATTACATTTCGGCCATTACAATGAGCCCATCCTCCGATTTCAGGAGACACCAGCCTGCACTGTGTATATCACATATTGGTTACTCCTTATTTGTTGTCCACCAGGGTCGGCCAACCAGGAGATGACCGAGTCCTCCCAGCCTCTAGAGGTCGCTGAGCTCAGCCTCCGACCACAGGGCAGGAAGTCCATTGGTGAGCCATGGCCATGGTCACACCATCAGATAGATATCCCTCAGTTACCTGGTCCTAAAACAACCCTTAGTAGCCTTAGTTCTATAACCTATTCCAGGGTTTCCATAATTCGGTCCTCGGGTCCCCAGGGGGTGCACGTTTTGGTTTTTGCCCTAGTGCTACACAGATGATTCAAATGATCAACTAATCATTGAGCTTTGATTATTTGACTCAGCTGTGTAGTGCTAGGGCAAAAAACTAAACGTGCACCCCATGGGGTCCCACGGCCGAGTTTGGGGAACGCTGACTTAGTCACTTCCTTAGTTTCTTCCTGTCCTTCCTATTCCCTTTCCCTAGCTCCTTCCCGTAATTCATTTTCCTATCCTATCTAGGGTTGCATTCTGGGAACATTCAATAAATTCCCTGGTTTTCCACAAATTCCCTTCTAATTCCGGGTATACTCCAACCGGGATTTCAGGAAAACCAGGGAATTTATTGAAAGTTTCCAGAATTTTACAACCCTGTCCCAAGCTCCCTTCCCCCTTTTCTTTTCCCTAACGTACCCACTAATACTCCAAACCCTGGCGGTTTCTTTCTGACAATACAGCCTTCAGAAATCACTAGCATGTAGCCAGAGAAGCTAACTTAAACCTGCCCTTGTCTTTCAGGTGAAGTTGAGGCAGAGAGTGACGATGATGATGATGACGATGATGACTGCAAGAAGGGGTCCATGGATGAGGTAAGTAGCCCATCTTCCTTCTTTCTCCAGCAGCCTCGGGTGTCTCCTGTTTAATGTGTGCTGAGGCTGCCCACTAGTGGAGATTCACAGAAAGACACTTTAACTATTGAGCTATGTCCCGACAGTCAAACAAGGAGAGTAAAGGTGAGGAGACGAGAGGAGGCTGTTCTCTCTCTAATCGTGTGTCGTGTGATCCTCCTCCAGGGTACAGCGGGCAGCGAGGCGTTTGCCACAGAGGAGATGTCCAACCTGGTCAGTTATGTCCAGCCAGTCAAATTTAACTCTTTCGAGGCCTCCAAAAGTAAGCCCTTCACTCCTGATCACAACTCAACACCTATTTAGACCAGACCTGTTCTAAAGAGCAACACCATACACACTCATTTGAATATTCCATGTGATTGTGAACCACAGGTTTTTGGCGCTGTGAATACACTATCTCAAGTTAGTTGTTCTGTTACAGATTCACTCTTTCAAATGTTGCTGCATGTTTAAAAAAAAAAAAAAAACTAGTAGAATCAATTCCGCAAGTTATGCCATTTTCAACATGAATTTGCCAATCAATCAATTTCCAGAGATCAATCGGAGCTACCAGATGTCATCGTTCGTGGAGACCAAAGCCTTGGAGCAACTCACCAAGTCACCTGTGGAGTTTGTCGAGTATCCTTCCCACTCTGTGTGGATGATTGGCGTAAAATGTCTGTTCAAAATCTTTTCCATTGTTTGAAACTGTCCCGAGTGAAGAAGTACATCAACAGCAATGTGAACTTGTAAATCACCTTCCCTGGTTCAGTAAAAGTAGGGAGACCGGGGATCAAAGTAACACTTTTAGGCATATGCTCACTATGAAAATATTATTTGAGTTAGATTAATCATATTTTTATACAAAACAAATGTGTCAATAAATGAAAAATGAATTGATGGATTTTAACACAAATTCTTAGGCTCGTAGTAATACTAACCAAGCATTAGCACATTGACTAACAGTTATTTCTAATTTGAGTTGAGTTATTAAGCTGTTACATCAGACCCAGTGTTAATTTGTTCCCGGTCTCCCCTATCCGTGTAAGTACTAGATATCTCAGTGCAGAAGGTAAAACCCCTCTCCAGATGTCCTCTCCTTAACGGAGCGTGTTCAGGTATAACAAGCTGCAGCTGAGTCGTATCTATCCTAAAGGCACCAGAGTAGACTCCTCCAACTATAACCCTCAGCTCTTCTGGAATGCAGGCTGTCAACTGGTGGCCCTGAACTTCCAGACCATAGGTAAGACCTGATTCGTTTCACACTAGACCATAGGTAAGACCTGATTCGTTTCACACTAGACCATAGGTAAGACCTGATTCATTTCACACTAGACATTAGGTAAGACCTGATTCGTTTCCCACTAGACAATTAGTAAGACCTGATTCGTTTCCCACTAGACAATAGGTAAGACCTGATTCGTTTCCCACTAGACAATAGGTAAGACTTGATTCGTTTCCCATTAGACCATAGGTAAGACCTGATTCGTTTCCCACTAGACCATAGGTAAGACCTGATTCGTTTCACACTAGACCATAGGTAAGACCTGATTCGTTTCACACTAGACCATAGGTAAGACCTGATTCGTTTCACACTACACCATAGGTAAGACCTGATTCGTTTCACACTAGACCATAGGTAAGACCTGATTCGTTTCACACTAGACCATAGGTAAGACCTGATTCGTTTCACACTAGACCATAGGTAAGACCTGATTCGTTTCACACTACACCATAGGTAAGACCTGATTCGTTTCACACTAGACCATAGGTAAGACCTGATTCGTTTCACACTAGACCATAGGTAAGACCTGATTCGTTTCACACTAGACCATAGGTAAGACCTGATTCGTTTGGCACTAGACAATAGGTAAGACCTGATTCGATTCCCACTAGACCATAGGTTAGACCTGATTCATTTCACACTAGACAATAGGTAAGACCTGATTCGTTTCACACTAGACAATAGGTAAGACTTGATTCGTTTCCCATTAGACCATAGGTAAGACCTGATTCGTTTCCCACTAGACCATAGGTAAGACCTGATTCGTTTCACACTAGACCATAGGTAAGACCTGATTCGTTTCACACTAGACCATAGGTAAGACCTGATTCATTTCACACTAGACAATAGGTAAGACCTGATTCGTTTCCCACTAGACAATTAGTAAGACCTGATTCGTTTCCCACTAGACAATAGGTAAGACCTGATTCGTTTCCCACTAGACAATAGGTAAGACCTGATTTGTTTCACACTAGACAATAAGTAAGACCTGATTCGTTTCCCACTAGACAATAGGTAAGACCTGATTCGTTTCCCACTAGACAATTAGTAAGACCTGATTCGTTTCACACTAGACCATAGGTAAGACCTGATTCGTTTCACACTAGACCATAGGTAAGACCTGATTCGTTTCACACTAGACCATAGGTAAGACCTGATTCGTTTGGCACTAGACAATAGGTAAGACCTGATTCGTTTGGCACTACACCATAGGTAAGACCTGATTCGTTTCACACTAGACCATAGGTAAGACCTGATTCGTTTGGCACTAGACAATAGGTAAGACCTGATTCGTTTCCCACTAGACCATAGGTAAGACCTGATTCATTTCCCACTAGACCATAGGTAAGACCTGATTCGTTTCACACTAGACCATAGGTAAGACCTGATTCGTTTCACACTAGACAATAGGTAAGACCTGATTCGTTTGGCACTAGACAATAGGTAAGACCTGATTCATTTCTCACTAGACCATAGGTAAGACCTGATTCGTTTCACACTAGACCATAGGTAAGACCTGATTCGTTTCACACTAGACCATAGGTAAGACCTGATTCATTTCCCACTAGACAATAGGTAAGACCTGATTCGTTTCACACTAGACAATAGGTAAGACCTGATTCGTTTCCCACTAGACAATATGTAAGACCTGATTCGTTTCCTACTAGACAATTAGTAAGACCTGATTCGTTTCACTCTACACCATAGGTAAGACCTGATTCGTTTCACACTACACCATAGGTAAGACCTGATTCGTTTCACACTAGACCATAGGTAAGACCTGATTCGTTTCACACTAGACCATAGGTAAGACCTGATTCGTTTGGCACTAGACAATAAGTAAGACCTGATTCGTTTCACACGAGACAATAAGTAAGACCTGATTCGTTTCACACTAGACAATAAGTAAGACCTGATTCGTTTCACACTAGACAATAAGTAAGACTTGATTCGTTTCAAACTAGACCATAGGTAAGACCTAATTCGTTTCGCACTAGACAGTAGGTAAGACCTGATTCGTTTCACACTAGACAATAGGTAAGACCTGATTCGTTTCCCACTAGACAATAGGTAAGACCTGATTCATTTCCCACTAGACCATAGGTAAGACCTGATTCATTTCACACTAGACAATTGGTAAGACCTGATTCATTTCACACTAGACCATAGGTAAGACCTGATTCATTTCACACTAGACAATAGGTAAGACCTGATTCGTTACACACTAGACAATACGTAAGTCCTGATTCTTTTCACACTAGACCATAGGTAAGACCTGATTCGTTTCACACTAGTCAATAAGTAAGACCTGATTCGTTTCACACTAGACCATAGGTAAGACCTGATTCGTTTCATACTAGACCATAGGTAAGACCTGATTCGTTTCACACTAGACCATAGGTAAGACCTGATTCATTTCACACTAGACAATAGGTAAGACCTGATTCGTTTCCCACTAGACAATTAGTAAGACCTGATTCGTTTCCCACTAGACAATAGGTAAGACCTGATTCGTTTCCCACTAGACAATAGGTAAGACCTGATTTGTTTCACACTAGACAATAGGTAAGACCTGATTCGTTTCCCACTAGACAATAGGTAAGACCTGATTCGTTTCCCACTAGACAATTAGTAAGACCTGATTCGTTTCACATTACACCATAGGTAAGACCTGATTCGTTTCACACTACACCATAGGTAAGACCTGATTCGTTTCACACTAGACCATAGGTAAGACCTGATTCGTTTCACACTAGACCATAGGTAAGACCTGATTCGTTTGGCACTAGACAATAGGTAAGACCTGATTCGTTTGGCACTACACCATAGGTAAGACCTGATTCGTTTCACACTAGACCATAGGTAAGACCTGATTCGTTTGGCACTAGACAATAGGTAAGACCTGATTCGTTTCCCACTAGACCATAGGTAAGACCTGATTCATTTCACACTAGACCATAGGTAAGACCTGATTCGTTTCACACTAGACCATAGGTAAGACCTGATTCGTTTCACACTAGACAATAGGTAAGACCTGATTCGTTTGGCACTAGACAATAGGTAAGACCTGATTCATTTCTCACTAGACCATAGGTAAGACCTGATTCGTTTCCCACTAGACCATAGGTAAGACCTGATTCGTTTCACACTAGACCATAGGTAAGACCTGATTCGTTTCACACTAGACCATAGGTAAGACCTGATTCATTTCCCACTAGACAATAGGTAAGACCTGATTCGTTTCACACTAGACAATAGGTAAGACCTGATTCGTTTCCCACTAGACAATATGTAAGACCTGATTCGTTTCCTACTAGACAATTAGTAAGACCTGATTCGTTTCACACTACACCATAGGTAAGACCTGATTCGTTTCACACTACACCATAGGTAAGACCTGATTCGTTTCACACTAGACAATAGGTAAGACCTGATTCGTTTCCCACTAGACAATATGTAAGACCTGATTCGTTTCCTACTAGACAATTAGTAAGACCTGATTCGTTTCACACTAGACCATAGGTAAGACCTGATTCGTTTGGCACTAGACAATAGGTAAGACCTGATTCGTTTGGCACTAGATAATAGGTAAGACCTGATTCATTTCACACTAGACAATAGGTAAGACCTGATTCGTTTCACACTAGACAATAGGTAAAACCTGATTTGTTTCGCACTAGACAATAGGTAAGACCTGATTCGTTTCGCACTAGACCATAGGTAAGACTTGATTCGTTTCCCATTAGACCATAGGTAAGACCTGATTCGTTTCCCACTAGACCATAGGTAAGACCTGATTTGTTTCACACTAGACCATAGGTAAGACCTGATTCGTTTC
>NC_092154.1:37080047-37267043 GCF_045791955.1 Oncorhynchus clarkii lewisi | reverse complement strand
ACACTAAACCATAGGTAAGACCTGATTCGTTTCACACCAGACAATAGGTAAGACCTGATTCGATTCCCGCTAGACCATAGGTTAGACCTGATTCGTTTCAAACTAGACAATAGGTAAGACCTGATTCGTTTGGCACTAGACAATAGGTAAGACCTGATTCGTTTCACACTAGACCATAGGTAAGACCTGATTCATTTCAAACTAGACAATAGGTAAGACCTGATTCGTTTCACACCAGACAATAGGTAAGACCTGATTCGATTCCCACTAGACCATAGGTTAGACCTGATTCGTTTCAAACTAGACAATAGGTAAGACCTGATTCGTTTGGCACTAGACAATAGGTAAGACCTGATTCGTTTCACACTAGACCATAGGTAAGACCTGATTCATTTCAAACTAGACAATAGGTAAGACCTGATTCATTTCACACTAGACAATAGGTAAGACCTGATTCATTTCACACTAGACCATAGGTAAGACCTGATTCGTTTCACACTAGACAGTAGGTAAGACCTGATTAGTTTCACACTAGACAATAAGTAAGACCTGATTCGTTTCACACGAGACAATAAGAAAGACCTGATTCGTTTCACACTAGACCATAGGTAAGACCTAATTCGTTTCACACTAGACAATAAGTAAGACCTGATTCGTTTCACACTAGACCATATGTAAGACCTGATTCGTTTCACACTAGACAATAGGTAAGACCTGATTCATTTCACACTAGACAATAGGTAAGACCTGATTCGTTTCACACTAGACAATAGGTAAGACCTGATTTGTTTCGCACTAGACAATAGGTAAGACCTGATTCGTTTAGCACTAGACCATAGGTAAGACTTGATTCGTTTCCCATTAGACCATAGGTAAGACCTGATTCGTTTCCCACTAGACCATAGGTAAGACCTGATTTGTTTCACACTAGACCATAGGTAAGACCTGATTCGTTTCACACGAGACAATAGGTAAGACCTGATTCGATTCCCACTAGACCATAGGTTAGACCTGATTCGTTTCACACTAGACAATAGGTAAGACCTGATTCGTTTGGCACTAGACAATAGGTAAGACCTGATTCATTTCACACTAGACCATAGGTAAGACCTGATTAGTTTCCCACTAGACCATAGGTAAGACCTGATTCGTTTCACACTACACCATAGGTATGACCTGATTCATTTCACACTAGACCATAGGTAAGACCTGATTCGTTTCACACTAGACAGTAGGTAAGACCTGATTAGTTTCACACTAGACAATAAGTAAGACCTGATTCGTTTCACACGAGACAATAAGAAATACCTGATTTGTTTCACACTAGACAATAAGTAAGACCTGATTCGTTTCACACTAGACCATAGGTAAGACCTGATTCGTTTCACACTAGACCATAGGTAAGACCTGATTCATTTCACACGAGACAATAAGTAAGACCTGATTCGTTTCACACTAGACAGTAGGTAAGACCTGATTCGATTCACACTAGACAATAAGTAAGACCTGATTCGTTTCACACGAGACAATAAGTAAGACTTGATTCGTTTCCCATTAGACCATAGGTAAGACCTGATTCGTTTCCCACTAGACCATAGGTAAGACCTGATTTGTTTCACACTAGACCATAGGTAAGACCTGATTCGTTTCACACGAGACAATAGGTAAGACCTGATTCGATTCCCACTAGACCATAGGTTAGACCTGATTCGTTTCACACTAGACAATAGGTAAGACCTGATTCGTTTGGCACTAGACAATAGGTAAGACCTGATTCATTTCACACTAGACCATAGGTAAGACCTGATTAGTTTCCCACTAGACCATAGGTAAGACCTGATTCATTTCACACTAGACAATAAGTAAGACCTGATTCGTTTCACACTAGACAATAAGTAAGACCTGATTCGTTTCACACGAGACAATAAGTAAGACCTGATTCGTTTCACACTAGACAATAAGTAAGACCTGATTCGTTTCACACTAGACAATAAGTAAGACCTGATTCGTTTCACACGAGACAATAGGAAAGACCTGATTCATTTCCCACTAGACCATAGGTAAGACCTGATTCATTTCACACTAGACAATAGGTAAGACCTGATTCATTTCACACTAGACCATAGGTAAGACCTGATTCATTTCACACTAGACCATAGGTAAGACCTGATTCGTTACACACTAGACAATACGTAAGTCCTGATTCTTTTCACACTGGACCATAGGTAAGACCTGATTCGTTTCGCACTAGTCATAGGTAAGAAGTCGCACTAGTCAATAAGTAAGACCTGATTCGTTTCACACTAGACCATAGGTAAGACCTGATTCGTTTCACACTAGACCATAGGTAAGACCTGATTCGTTTCACACCAGACAATAGGTAAGACCTGATTCGTTTCACACTAGACAATAAGTAAGACCTGATTCGTTTCACACGAGACAATAAGTAAGACCTGATTCGTTTCACACCAGACAATAGGTAAGACCTGATTCGATTCCCACTAGACCATAGGTTAGACCTGATTCGTTTCACACTAGACAATAGGTAAGACCTGATTCGTTTGGCACTAGACAATAGGTAAGACCTGATTCATTTCACACTAGACCATAGGTAAGACCTGATTCGTTTCCCACTAGACCATAGGTAAGACCTGATTCATTTCGCACTAGACAATAGGTAAGACCTGATTCATTTCACACTAGACCTTAGGTAAGACCTGATTCGTTTCACACTAACCATAGGTAAGACCTGATTCGTTTCACACCAGACAATAGGTAAGACCTGATTCGATTCCCACTAGACCATAGGTTAGACCTGATTCGTTTCACACTAGTTAATAGGTAAGACCTGATTCGTTTGGCACTAGACAATAGGTAAGACCTGATTCGTTTCACACTAGACCATAGTTAAGACCTGATTAGTTTCCCACTAGACCATAGGTAAGACCTGATTCGTTTCGCACTAGACAATAGGTAAGACCTGATTCGTTTCACACTAGACCATAGGTAAGACCTGATTCGTTTCACACTAGACAATAAGTAAGACCTGATTCGTTTCACACTAGACAATAAGTAAGACCTGATTTGTTTCACACGAGACAATAAGTAAGACCTGATTCGTTTCACACTAGACAATAAGTAAGACCTGATTCGTTTCACACTAGACAATAAGTAAGACCTGATTCGTTTCACACTAGACCATAGGTAAGACCTAATTCGTTTCGCACTAGACAGTAGGTAAGACCTGATTCGTTTCACACTAGACAATAGGTAAGACCTGATTCGTTTCCCACTAGACAATAGGTAAGACCTGATTCATTTCCCACTAGACCATAGGTAAGACCTGATTCATTTCACACTAGACAATAGGTAAGACCTGATTCATTTCACACTAGACCATAGGTAAGACCTGATTCATTTCACACTAGACCATAGGTAAGACCTGATTCGTTACACACTAGACAATACGTAAGTCCTGATTCTTTTCACACTAGACCATAGGTAAGACCTGATTCGTTTCGCACTAGTCAATAAGTAAGACCTGATTCGTTTCACACTAGACCATAGGTAAGACCTGATTCGTTTCACACTAGACCATAGGTAAGACCTGATTCGTTTCACACCAGACAATAGGTAAGACCTGATTCGTTTCACACTACACTATAGGTAAGACCTGATTCGTTTCACACTAGACAATGAGTAAGACCTGATTCGTTTCACACTAGACCATAGGTAAGACCTGATTCGTTTCGCACTAGACAGTAGGTAAGACCTGATTTGTTTCACACTAGACAATAAGTAAGACCTGATTCGTTTCCCAAGAGACAATAAGTAAGACCTGATTCGTTTCACACTAGACAGTAGGTAAGACCTGATTCGTTTCACACTAGACAATAAGTAAGACCTGATTCGTTTCACACGAGACAATAAGTAAGACCTGATTTGTTTCACACGAGACAATAAGTAAGACCTGATTCGTTTCACACTAGACCATAGGTAAGACCTAATTCGTTTCGCACTAGACAGTAGGTAAGACCTGATTTGTTTCACACTAGACAGTAGGTAAGACCTGATTCGTTTCCCACTAGACCATAGGTAAGACCTGATTCGTTTCACACTAGACCATAGGTAAGAGCTGATTCGTTTGGCACTAGACAATAGGTAAGACCTGATTCATTTGGCACTAGACAATTAGTAAGACCTGATTCATGTCCCACTAGACCATAGGTAAGTCCTGATTCATTTCACACTAGACCATAGGTAAGACCTGATTCGTTTCACACTAGACCATAGGTAAGACCTGATTCGTTTCGCACTAGTCAATAAGTAAGACCTGATTCGTTTCACACTAGACCATAGGTAAGACCTGATTCGTTACACACTAGACAATACGTAAGTCCTGATTCTTTTCACACTAGACCATAGGTAAGACCTGATTCGTTTTACACTAGTCAATAAGTAAGACCTGATTCGTTTCACACTAGACCATAGGTAAGACCTGATTCGTTTCATACTAGACCATAGGTAAGACCTGATTCGTTTCACACCAGACAATAGGTAAGACCTGATTCGTTTCCCACTAGACCATAAGTAAGACCTGATTCATTTCACACTAGACAATAAGTAAGACCTGATTCGATTCACACTAGACCATAGGTAAGACCTGATTTGTTTCACACTAGACAATAAGTAAGACCTGATTCGTTTCCCAAGAGACAATAAGTAAGACCTGATTCGTTTCACACTAGACAGTAGGTAAGACCTGATTCGTTTCACACTAGACAATAAGTAAGACCTGATTCGTTTCACACGAGACAATAAGTAAGACCTGATTCGTTTCACACTAGACCATAGGTAAGACCTAATTCGTTTCGCACTAGACAGTAGGTAAGACCTGATTCGTTTCACACCAGACAATAGGTAAGACCTGATTCGATTCCCACTAGACCATAGGTTAGACCTGATTCGTTTCACACTAGACAATAGGTAAGACCTGATTCGTTTGGCACTAGACAATAGGTAAGACCTGATTCATTTCACACTAGACCATAGGTAAGACCTGATTCGTTTCCCACTAGACCATAGGTAAGACCTGATTCATTTCGCACTAGACAATAGGTAAGACCTGATTCATTTCACACTAGACCTTAGGTAAGACCTGATTCGTTTCACACTAAACCATAGGTAAGACCTGATTCGTTTCACACCAGACAATAGGTAAGACCTGATTCGATTCCCACTAGACCATAGGTTAGACCTGATTCGTTTCACATTAGTTAATAGGTAAGACCTGATTCGTTTGGCACTAGACAATAGGTATACCTGATTCATTTCACACTAGACCATAGTTAAGACCTGATTCGTTTCCCACTAGACCATAGGTAAGACCTGATTCGTTTCGCACTAGACAATAGGTAAGACCTGATTCGTTTCACACTAGACCATAGGTAAGACCTGATTCGTTTCACACTAGACAATAAGTAAGACCTGATTCGTCTCACACTAGACAATAAGTAAGACCTGATTTGTTTCACACGAGACAATAAGTAAGACCTGATTCGTTTCACACTAGACAATAAGTAAGACCTGATTCGTTTCACACTAGACAATAAGTAAGACCTGATTTGTTTCACACGAGACAATAAGTAAGACCTGATTCGTTTCACACTAGACAATAAGTAAGACCTAATTCGTTTCACACTAGACAATAACTAAGACCTGATTCGTTTCACACTAGACCATAGGTAAGACCTGATTCGTTTCACACTAGACAATAGGTAAGACCTGATTCATTTCACACTAGACAATAGGTAAGACCTGATTCGTTTCACACTAGACAATAGGTAAGACCTGATTTGTTTCGCACTAGACAATAGGTAAGACCTGATTCGTTTCGCACTAGACCATAGGTAAGACTTGATTCGTTTCCCATTAGACCATAGGTAAGACCTGATTCGTTTCCCACTAGACCATAGGTAAGACCTGATTTGTTTCACACTAGACCATAGGTAAGACCTGATTCGTTTCACACTAGACAATAGGTAAGACCTGATTCGTTTGGCACTAGACAATAGGTAAGACCTGATTCATTTCACACTAGACCATAGGTAAGACCTGATTAGTTTCCCACTAGACCATAGGTAAGACCTGATTCGTTTCACACTACACCATAGGTATGACCTGATTCATTTCACACTAGACCATAGGTAAGACCTGATTCGTTTCACACTAGACAGTAGGTAAGACCTGATTAGTTTCACACTAGACAATAAGTAAGACCTGATTCGTTTCACACGAGACAATAAGAAATACCTGATTTGTTTCACACTAGACAATAAGTAAGACCTGATTCGTTTCACACTAGACCATAGGTAAGACCTGATTCGTTTCACACTAGACCATAGGTAAGACCTGATTCATTTCACACGAGACAATAAGTAAGACCTGATTCGTTTCACACTAGACAGTAGGTAAGACCTGATTCGATTCACACTAGACAATAAGTAAGACCTGATTCGTTTCACACGAGACAATAAGTAAGACTTGATTCGTTTCCCATTAGACCATAGGTAAGACCTGATTCGTTTCCCACTAGACCATAGGTAAGACCTGATTTGTTTCACACTAGACCATAGGTAAGACCTGATTCGTTTCACACGAGACAATAGGTAAGACCTGATTCGATTCCCACTAGACCATAGGTTAGACCTGATTCGTTTCACACTAGACAATAGGTAAGACCTGATTCGTTTGGCACTAGACAATAGGTAAGACCTGATTCATTTCACACTAGACCATAGGTAAGACCTGATTAGTTTCCCACTAGACCATAGGTAAGACCTGATTCGATTCACACTAGACAATAAGTAAGACCTGATTCGTTTCACACGAGACAATAAGTAAGACCTGATTCGTTTCCCACTAGACAATAAGTAAGACCTGATTCATTTCACACGAGACCATAGGTAAGACCTGATTCGTTTCGCACTAGACAGTAGGTAAGACCTGATTCGTTTCACACTAGACAATAGGTAAGACCTGATTCGTTTCCCACTAGACCATAGGTAAGACCTGATTCATTTCACACTAGACAATAAGTAAGACCTGATTCGTTTCACACTAGACAATAAGTAAGACCTGATTCGTTTCACACGAGACAATAAGTAAGACCTGATTCGTTTCACACTAGACAATAAGTAAGACCTGATTCGTTTCACACTAGACAATAAGTAAGACCTGATTCGTTTCACACGAGACAATAAGTAAGACCTGATTCGTTTCACACCAGACAATAGGTAAGACCTGATTCGATTCCCACTAGACCATAGGTTAGACCTGATTCGTTTCACACTAGACAATAGGTAAGACCTGATTCGTTTGGCACTAGACAATAGGTAAGACCTGATTCATTTCACACTAGACCATAGGTAAGACCTGATTCGTTTCCCACTAGACCATAGGTAAGACCTGATTCATTTCGCACTAGACAATAGGTAAGACCTGATTCATTTCACACTAGACCTTAGGTAAGACCTGATTCGTTTCACACTAAACCATAGGTAAGACCTGATTCGTTTCACACCAGACAATAGGTAAGACCTGATTCGATTCCCACTAGACCATAGGTTAGACCTGATTCGTTTCACACTAGTTAATAGGTAAGACCTGATTCGTTTGGCACTAGACAATAGGTAAGACCTGATTCGTTTCACACTAGACCATAGTTAAGACCTGATTAGTTTCCCACTAGACCATAGGTAAGACCTGATCCGTTTCGCACTAGACAATAGGTAAGACCTGATTCGTTTCACACTAGACCATAGGTAAGACCTGATTCGTTTCACACTAGACAATAAGTAAGACCTGATTCGTTTCACACTAGACAATAAGTAAGACCTGATTTGTTTCACACGAGACAATAAGTAAGACCTGATTCGTTTCACACTAGACAATAAGTAAGACCTGATTCGTTTCACACTAGACAATAAGTAAGACCTGATTCGTTTCACACTAGACCATAGGTAAGACCTAATTCGTTTCGCACTAGACAGTAGGTAAGACCTGATTCGTTTCACACTAGACAATAGGTAAGACCTGATTCGTTTCCCACTAGACAATAGGAAAGACCTGATTCATTTCCCACTAGACCATAGGTAAGACCTGATTCATTTCACACTAGACAATAGGTAAGACCTGATTCATTTCACACTAGACCATAGGTAAGACCTGATTCATTTCACACTAGACCATAGGTAAGACCTGATTCGTTACACACTAGACAATACGTAAGTCCTGATTCTTTTCACACTAGACCATAGGTAAGACCTGATTCGTTTCGCACTAGTCAATAAGTAAGACCTGATTCGTTTCACACTAGACCATAGGTAAGACCTGATTCGTTTCACACTAGACCATAGGTAAGACCTGATTCGTTTCACACCAGACAATAGGTAAGACCTGATTCGTTTCACACTAGACAATAAGTAAGACCTGATTCGTTTCACACGAGACAATAAGTAAGACCTGATTCGTTTCACACCAGACAATAGGTAAGACCTGATTCGATTCCCACTAGACCATAGGTTAGACCTGATTCGTTTCACACTAGACCATAGGTAAGACCTGATTCGTTTCACACTAGACCATAGGTAAGACCTGATTCGTTTCACACCAGACAATAGGTAAGACCTGATTCGTTTCACACTAGACAATAAGTAAGACCTGATTCGTTTCACACGAGACAATAAGTAAGACCTGATTCGTTTCACACCAGACAATAGGTAAGACCTGATTCGATTCCCACTAGACCATAGGTTAGACCTGATTCGTTTCACATTAGTTAATAGGTAAGACCTGATTCGTTTGGCACTAGACAATAGGTATACCTGATTCATTTCACACTAGACCATAGTTAAGACCTGATTCGTTTCCCACTAGACCATAGGTAAGACCTGATTCGTTTCGCACTAGACAATAGGTAAGACCTGATTCGTTTCACACTAGACCATAGGTAAGACCTGATTCGTTTCACACTAGACAATAAGTAAGACCTGATTCGTTTCACACTAGACAATAAGTAAGACCTGATTTGTTTCACACGAGACAATAAGTAAGACCTGATTCGTTTCACACTAGACAATAAGTAAGACCTGATTCGTTTCACACTAGACAATAAGTAAGACCTGATTTGTTTCACACGAGACAATAAGTAAGACCTGATTCGTTTCACACTAGACAATAAGTAAGACCTAATTCGTTTCACACTAGACAATAAGTAAGACCTGATTTGTTTCACACTAGACCATAGGTAAGACCTGATTCGTTTCACACTAGACAATAGGTAAGACCTGATTCATTTCACACTAGACAATAGGTAAGACCTGATTCGTTTCACACTAGACAATAGGTAAGACCTGATTTGTTTCGCACTAGACAATAGGTAAGACCTGATTCGTTTCGCACTAGACCATAGGTAAGACTTGATTCGTTTCCCATTAGACCATAGGTAAGACCTGATTCGTTTCCCACTAGACCATAGGTAAGACCTGATTTGTTTCACACTAGACCATAGGTAAGACCTGATTCGTTTCACACTAGACAATAGGTAAGACCTGATTCGTTTGGCACTAGACAATAGGTAAGACCTGATTCATTTCACACTAGACCATAGGTAAGACCTGATTAGTTTCCCACTAGACCATAGGTAAGACCTGATTCGTTTCACACTAGACCATAGGTAAGACCTGATTCGTTTCACACTAGACAATAAGTAAGACCTGATTCGTTTCACACTAGACAATAAGTAAGACCTGATTTGTTTCACACGAGACAATAAGTAAGACCTGATTCGTTTCACACTAGACAATAAGTAAGACCTGATTCGTTTCACACTAGACAATAAGTAAGACCTGATTTGTTTCACACGAGACAATAAGTAAGACCTGATTCGTTTCACACTAGACAATAAGTAAGACCTAATTCGTTTCACACTAGACAATAAGTAAGACCTGATTCGTTTCACACTAGACCATAGGTAAGACCTGATTCGTTTCACACTAGACAATAGGTAAGACCTGATTCATTTCACACTAGACAATAGGTAAGACCTGATTCGTTTCACACTAGACAATAGGTAAGACCTGATTTGTTTCGCACTAGACAATAGGTAAGACCTGATTCGTTTCGCACTAGACCATAGGTAAGACTTGATTCGTTTCCCATTAGACCATAGGTAAGACCTGATTCGTTTCCCACTAGACCATAGGTAAGACCTGATTTGTTTCACACTAGACCATAGGTAAGACCTGATTCGTTTCACACTAGACAATAGGTAAGACCTGATTCGTTTGGCACTAGACAATAGGTAAGACCTGATTCATTTCACACTAGACCATAGGTAAGACCTGATTAGTTTCCCACTAGACCATAGGTAAGACCTGATTCGTTTCACACTACACCATAGGTATGACCTGATTCATTTCACACTAGACCATAGGTAAGACCTGATTCGTTTCACACTAGACAGTAGGTAAGACCTGATTAGTTTCACACTAGACAATAAGTAAGACCTGATTCGTTTCACACGAGACAATAAGAAATACCTGATTTGTTTCACACTAGACAATAAGTAAGACCTGATTAGTTTCACACTAGACCATAGGTAAGACCTGATTCGTTTCACACTAGACCATAGGTAAGACCTGATTCATTTCACACGAGACAATAAGTAAGACCTGATTCGTTTCACACTAGACAGTAGGTAAGACCTGATTCGATTCACACTAGACAATAAGTAAGACCTGATTCGTTTCACACGAGACAATAAGTAAGACTTGATTCGTTTCGCACTAGTCAATAAGTAAGACCTGATTCGTTTCACACTAGACCATAGGTAAGACCTGATTCGTTTCACACTAGACCATAGGTAAGACCTGATTCGTTTCACACCAGACAATAGGTAAGACCTGATTCGTTTCACACTAGACAATAAGTAAGACCTGATTCGTTTCACACGAGACAATAAGTAAGACCTGATTCGTTTCACACCAGACAATAGGTAAGACCTGATTCGATTCCCACTAGACCATAGGTTAGACCTGATTCGTTTCACACTAGACAATAGGTAAGACCTGATTCGTTTGGCACTAGACAATAGGTAAGACCTGATTCATTTCACACTAGACCATAGGTAAGACCTGATTCGTTTCCCACTAGACCATAGGTAAGACCTGATTCATTTCGCACTAGACAATAGGTAAGACCTGATTCATTTCACACTAGACCTTAGGTAAGACCTGATTCGTTTCACACTAAACCATAGGTAAGACCTGATTCGTTTCACACCAGACAATAGGTAAGACCTGATTCGATTCCCACTAGACCATAGGTTAGACCTGATTCGTTTCACACTAGTTAATAGGTAAGACCTGATTCGTTTGGCACTAGACAATAGGTAAGACCTGATTCGTTTCACACTAGACCATAGTTAAGACCTGATTAGTTTCCCACTAGACCATAGGTAAGACCTGATTCGTTTCGCACTAGACAATAGGTAAGACCTGATTCGTTTCACACTAGACCATAGGTAAGACCTGATTCGTTTCACACTAGACAATAAGTAAGACCTGATTCGTTTCACACTAGACAATAAGTAAGACCTGATTTGTTTCACACGAGACAATAAGTAAGACCTGATTCGTTTCACACTAGACAATAAGTAAGACCTGATTCGTTTCACACTAGACAATAAGTAAGACCTGATTCGTTTCACACTAGACCATAGGTAAGACCTAATTCGTTTCGCACTAGACAGTAGGTAAGACCTGATTCGTTTCACACTAGACAATAGGTAAGACCTGATTCGTTTCCCACTAGACAATAGGTAAGACCTGATTCATTTCCCACTAGACCATAGGTAAGACCTGATTCATTTCACACTAGACAATAGGTAAGACCTGATTCATTTCACACTAGACCATAGGTAAGACCTGATTCATTTCACACTAGACCATAGGTAAGACCTGATTCGTTACACACTAGACAATACGTAAGTCCTGATTCTTTTCACACTAGACCATAGGTAAGACCTGATTCGTTTCGCACTAGTCAATAAGTAAGACCTGATTCGTTTCACACTAGACCATAGGTAAGACCTGATTCGTTTCACACTAGACCATAGGTAAGACCTGATTCGTTTAACACCAGACAATAGGTAAGACCTGATTCGTTTCACACTACACTATAGGTAAGACCTGATTCGTTTCACACTAGACAATGAGTAAGACCTGATTCGTTTCACACTAGACCATAGGTAAGACCTGATTCGTTTCGCACTAGACAGTAGGTAAGACCTGATTTGTTTCACACTAGACAATAAGTAAGACCTGATTCGTTTCCCAAGAGACAATAAGTAAGACCTGATTCGTTTCACACTAGACAGTAGGTAAGACCTGATTCGTTTCACACTAGACAATAAGTAAGACCTGATTCGTTTCACACGAGACAATAAGTAAGACCTGATTTGTTTCACACGAGACAATAAGTAAGACCTGATTCGTTTCACACTAGACCATAGGTAAGACCTAATTCGTTTCGCACTAGACAGTAGGTAAGACCTGATTTGTTTCACACTAGACAGTAGGTAAGACCTGATTCGTTTCCCACTAGACCATAGGTAAGACCTGATTCATTTCACACTAGACAATAGGTAAGACCTAAATCATTTCACACTATAAAATAGGTAAGACCTGATTCGTTTCACACTAGACCATAGGTAAGACCTGATTCATTTCACACTAGACCATAGGTAAGAGCTGATTCGTTTGGCACTAGACAATAGGTAAGACCTGATTCATTTGGCACTAGACAATTAGTAAGACCTGATTCATGTCCCACTAGACCATAGGTAAGTCCTGATTCATTTCACACTAGACCATAGGTAAGACCTGATTCGTTTCACACTAGACCATAGGTAAGACCTGATTCGTTTCGCACTAGTCAATAAGTAAGACCTGATTCGTTTCACACTAGACCATAGGTAAGACCTGATTCGTTACACACTAGACAATACGTAAGTCCTGATTCTTTTCACACTAGACCATAGGTAAGACCTGATTCGTTTCACACTAGTCAATAAGTAAGACCTGATTCGTTTCACACTAGACCATAGGTAAGACCTGATTCGTTTCATACTAGACCATAGGTAAGACCTGATTCGTTTCACACCAGACAATAGGTAAGACCTGATTCGTTTCCCACTAGACCATAAGTAAGACCTGATTCATTTCACACTAGACAATAAGTAAGACCTGATTCGATTCACACTAGACCATAGGTAAGACCTGATTCGTTTCACACCAGACAATAGGTAAGACCTGATTCGATTCCCACTAGACCATAGGTTAGACCTGATTCGTTTCACACTAGACAATAAGTAAGACCTGATTCGTTTCACACTAGACAATAGGTAAGACCTGATTCGTTTCACACTAGACTATAGGTAAGACCTTAATCGTTTTGCACTAGATAGTAGGTAAGACCTGATTCGTTTCCCACTAGACCATAGGTAAGACCTGATTCATTTCACACAACGCAATACGTAAGACCTGATTCCTTTCACAGTAGACAGTAGGTAAGACCTGATTCGTTTCACACTAGACAATAAGTAAGACCTGATTCGTTTCACACGAGACAATAAGTAAGACCTGATTCGTTTCACACTAGACAGTAGGTAAGACCTGATTCGTTTCACACTAGAAAATAAGTTAAACCTGATTCATTCACACGAGACAATAAGTAAGACCTGATTCGTTTCACACTAGACAATAAGTAAGACCTAATTCGTTTCACACTAGACAGTAGGTAAGACCTCATTCGTTTCACACTAGACAATAGGTAAGACCTGATTCGTTTCACCCTAGACCATAGGTAAGACCTGATTCGTTTCGCACTAGACAGAAGGTAAGACCTGATTCGTTTCACACTAGACAATAGGTAAGACCTGATTCGTTTCACACTAGACAATAGGTAAGAGCTGATTCATTTCACACTAGACAATAGGTAAGAGCTGATTCGTTTGGCACTAGACAATAGGTAAGACCTGATTCGTTTGAAACTAGACAATAGGTAAGACCTGATTCATTTCCCACTAGACCATACGTAAGACCTGATTCATTTCACACTAGACCATAGGTAAGACCTGATTCATTTCACACTAGACCATAGGTAAGACCTGATTCGTTTCACACTAGACAATAGGTAAGACCTGATTCGTTTCACACTAGACAATAGGTAAGACCTGATTCGTTTCACACTAGACAATAGGTAAGACCTGATTCGTTTCACACTAGACCATAGGTAAGACCTGATTCGTTTCACACTAGACAAAAGGTAAGACATGATTTGTTTCAAACTAGACAATAAGTAAGACCTGATTCGTTTCACACTAGACAATAAGTAAGACCTGATTCGTTTCGCACTAGACAGAAGGTAAGACCTGATTTGTTTCGCACTAGACAGTAGGAAAGACCTGATTCGTTTCACACTAGACAGTAGGTAAGACCTGATTCGTTTCCCACTAGACCATAGGGAAGTCCTGATTCATTTCACACGAGACAATTGGTAATACCTGATTCATTTCACACGAGACAATTGGTAATACCTGATTCGTTTCAGGCTAGACAATAGGTAAGACCTGATTAGTTTCACACTAGACCATAGGTAAGACCTTATTCGTTTTCACACTAGACCATAGGTAAGACCTAATTCGTTTCGCACTAGACAGTAGGTAAGACATGATTTGTTTCACACTAGACCATAGGTAAGACCTAATTCGTTTCGCACTAGACAGTAGGTAAGACCTGATTTGTTTCACACTAGACAGTAGGTAAGACCTGATTCGTTTCCCACTAGACCATAGGTAAGACCTGATTCATTTCACACTAGACAATAGGTAAGACCTAAATCATTTCACACTATAAAATAGGTAAGACCTGATTCGTTTCACACTAGACCATAGGTAAGACCTGATTCATTTCACACTAGACCATAGGTAAGAGCTGATTCGTTTGGCACTAGACAATAGGTAAGACCTGATTCATTTGGCACTAGACAATTAGTAAGACCTGATTCATGTCCCACTAGACCATAGGTATGTCCTGATTCATTTCACACTAGACCATAGGTAAGACCTGATTCGTTTCACACTAGACCATAGGTAAGACCTGATTCGTTTCGCACTAGTCAATAAGTAAGACCTGATTCGTTTCACACTAGACCATAGGTAAGACCTGATTCGTTACACACTAGACAATACGTAAGTCCTGATTCTTTTCACACTAGACCATAGGTAAGACCTGATTCGTTTCACACTAGTCAATAAGTAAGACCTGATTCGTTTCACACTAGACCATAGGTAAGACCTGATTCGTTTCATACTAGACCATAGGTAAGACCTGATTCGTTTCACACCAGACAATAGGTAAGACCTGATTCGTTTCCCACTAGACCATAAGTAAGACCTGATTCATTTCACACTAGACAATAAGTAAGACCTGATTCGATTCACACTAGACCATAGGTAAGACCTGATTCGTTTCACACTAGACAATAAGTAAGACCTGATTCGTTTCCCAAGAGACAATAAGTAAGACCTGATTCGTTTCACACTAGACAGTAGGTAAGACCTGATTCGTTTCACACTAGACAATAAGTAAGACCTGATTCGTTTCACACGAGACAATAAGTAAGACCTGATTCGTTTCACACTAGACCATAGGTAAGACCTAATTCGTTTCGCACTAGACAGTAGGTAAGACCTGATTCGTTTCACACCAGACAATAGGTAAGACCTGATTCGATTCCCACTAGACCATAGGTTAGACCTGATTCGTTTCACACTAGACAATAAGTAAGACCTGATTCGTTTCACACTAGACAATAGGTAAGACCTGATTCGTTTCACACTAGACTATAGGTAAGACCTTAATCGTTTTGCACTAGATAGTAGGTAAGACCTGATTCGTTTCCCACTAGACCATAGGTAAGACCTGATTCATTTCACACAACGCAATACGTAAGACCTGATTCCTTTCACAGTAGACAGTAGGTAAGACCTGATTCGTTTCACACTAGACAATAAGTAAGACCTGATTCGTTTCACACGAGACAATAAGTAAGACCTGATTCGTTTCACACTAGACAGTAGGTAAGACCTGATTCGTTTCACACTAGAAAATAAGTTAAACCTGATTCATTCACACGAGACAATAAGTAAGACCTGATTCGTTTCACACTAGACAATAAGTAAGACCTAATTTGTTTCACACTAGACAGTAGGTAAGACCTCATTCGTTTCACACTAGACAATAGGTAAGACCTGATTCGTTTCACCCTAGACCATAGGTAAGACCTGATTCGTTTCGCACTAGACAGAAGGTAAGACCTGATTCGTTTCACACTAGACAATAGGTAAGACCTGATTCGTTTCACACTAGACAATAGGTAAGAGCTGATTCATTTCACACTAGACAATAGGTAAGAGCTGATTCGTTTGGCACTAGACAATAGGTAAGACCTGATTCGTTTGGCACTAGACAATAGGTAAGACCTGATTCATTTCCCACTAGACCATAGGTAAGACCTGATTCATTTCACACTAGACCATAGGTAAGACCTGATTCATTTCACACTAGACCATAGGTAAGACCTAATTCGTTTCGCACTAGACAGTAGGTAAGACCTGATTCGTTTCACACCAGACAATAGGTAAGACCTGATTCGATTCCCACTAGACCATAGGTTAGACCTGATTCGTTTCACACTAGACAATAAGTAAGACCTGATTCGTTTCACACTAGACAATAGGTAAGACCTGATTCGTTTCACACTAGACTATAGGTAAGACCTTAATCGTTTTGCACTAGATAGTAGGTAAGACCTGATTCGTTTCCCACTAGACCATAGGTAAGACCTGATTCATTTCACACAACGCAATACGTAAGACCTGATTCCTTTCACAGTAGACAGTAGGTAAGACCTGATTCGTTTCACACTAGACAATAAGTAAGACCTGATTCGTTTCACACGAGACAATAAGTAAGACCTGATTCGTTTCACACTAGACAGTAGGTAAGACCTGATTCGTTTCACACTAGAAAATAAGTTAAACCTGATTCATTCACACGAGACAATAAGTAAGACCTGATTCGTTTCACACTAGACAATAAGTAAGACCTAATTCGTTTCACACTAGACAGTAGGTAAGACCTCATTCGTTTCACACTAGACAATAGGTAAGACCTGATTCGTTTCACCCTAGACCATAGGTAAGACCTGATTCGTTTCGCACTAGACAGAAGGTAAGACCTGATTCGTTTCACACTAGACAATAGGTAAGACCTGATTCGTTTCACACTAGACAATAGGTAAGAGCTGATTCATTTCACACTAGACAATAGGTAAGAGCTGATTCGTTTGGCACTAGACAATAGGTAAGACCTGATTCGTTTGGCACTAGACAATAGGTAAGACCTGATTCATTTCCCACTAGACCATAGGTAAGACCTGATTCATTTCACACTAGACCATAGGTAAGACCTGATTCATTTCACACTAGACCATAGGTAAGACCTGATTCGTTTCACACTAGACAATAGGTAAGATCTGATTCGTTTCACACTAGACAATAGGTAAGACCTGATTCGTTTCACACTAGACAATAGGTAAGACCTGATTCGTTTCACACTAGACCATAGGTAAGACCTGATTCGTTTCACACTAGACAAAAGGTAAGACATGATTTGTTTCAAACTAGACAATAAGTAAGACCTGATTCGTTTCACACTAGACAATAAGTAAGACCTGATTCGTTTCGCACTAGACAGAAGGTAAGACCTGATTTGTTTCGCACTAGACAGTAGGAAAGACCTGATTCGTTTCACACTAGACAGTAGGTAAGACCTGATTCGTTTCCCACTAGACCATAGGGAAGTCCTGATTCATTTCACACGAGACAATTGGTAATACCTGATTCATTTCACACGAGACAATTGGTAATACCTGATTCGTTTCAGGCTAGACAATAGGTAAGACCTGATTCGTTTCACACTAGACCATAGGTAAGACCTTATTCGTTTTGCACTAGATAGTAGGTGAGACCTGATTCGTTTCACACTAGACAATAGGTAAGACCTGATTCCTTTCCCACTAGACCATAGGTAAGACCTGATTCATTTCACACTAGACCATAGGTAAGACCTGATTCATTTCACACGACGCAATAAGTAAGACCTGATTCGTTTCACACTAGACCATAGGTAAGACCTGATTCATTTCACACGACGCAATACGTAAGACCTGATTCGTTTCAAACTAGATAATAGGTAAGACCTGATTCGTTTCCCACTAGACCATAGGTAAGACCTGATTCATTTCACACTAGACCATAGGTAAGACCTTATTCGTTTTGCACTAGATAGTTGGTGAGACCTGATTCGTTTCACACTAGACAATAGTTAAGACCTGATTCCTTTCCCACTAGACCATAGGTAAGACCTGATTCATTTCACACTAGACCATAGGTAAGACCTGATTCATTTCACACGACGCAATAAGTAAGACCTGATTCGTTTCACACTAGACCATAGGTAAGACCTGATTCATTTCACACGACGCAATACGTAAGACCTGATTCGTTTCAAACTAGATAATAGGTAAGACCTGATTCGTTTCCCACTAGACCATAGGTAAGACCTGATTCGTTTCACACTAGACAGTAGGTAAGACCTGATTCGTTTCACACTAGAAAATAAGTAAGACCTGATTCGTTTCACACAAGACAATAAGTAAGACCTGATTCGTTTCACACTAGTCAATAAGTAAGACCTGACTCGTTTCACACTAGACCATAGGTAAGACCTGATTCGTTTGGCACTAGACAATAGGTAAGACCTGATTCGTTTGGCACTAGACAATAGGTAAGACCTGATTCATTTCCCACTAGATCATAGGTAAGACCTGATTCATTTCACACTAGACCATAGGTAAGACCTGATTAATTTCACACTAGACCATAGGTAAGACTTGATTCGTTACACACTAGACAATGCGTAAGTCCTGATTCGTTTCACACTAGACAATAGGTAAGACCTGATTAGTTTCAGGCTAGACAATAAGTAAGACCTGATTCGTTTCACACTAGACAATAGGTAAGACCTGATTCATTTCACACAACGCAATACGTAAGACCTGATTCGTTTCACAGTAGACAGTAGGTAAGACCTGATTCGTTTCACACTAGACAATAAGTAAGACCTGATTCGTTTCACACGAGACAATAAGTAAGACCTGATTCGTTTCACACTAGACAGTAGGTAAGACCTGATTCGTTTCACACTAGAAAATAAGTAAGACCTGATTCATTCACACGAGACAATAAGTAAGACCTGATTCGTTTCACACTAGACAATAAGTAAGACCTAATTCGTTTCACACTAGACAGTAGGTAAGACCTGATTCGTTTCACACTAGACAATAGGTAAGACCTGATTCGTTTCACACTAGACATTAGGTAAGAGCTGATGCATTTCACACTAGACAATAGGTAAGAGCTGATTCATTTGGCACTAGACAAAAGGTAAGACCTGATTCGTTTGGCACTAGACAGTAGGTAAGACCTGATTCATTTCCCACTAGACCATAGGTAAGACCTGATTCATTTCACACTAGACCATAGGTAAGACCTGATTCATTTCACACTAGACCATAGGTAAGACCTGATTCGTTTCACACTAGACAGTAGGTAAGACCTGATTCGTTTCACACTAGAAAATAAGTAAGACCTGATTCGTTTCACACAAGACAATAAGTAAGACCTGATTCGTTTCACACTAGTCAATAAGTAAGACCTGAATCGTTTCACACTAGACCATAGGTAAGACCTGATTCGTTTGGCACTAGACAATAGGTAAGACCTGATTCGTTTGGCACTAGACAATAGGTAAGACCTGATTCATTTCCCACTAGATCATAGGTAAGACCTGATTCATTTCACACTAGACCATAGGTAAGACCTGATTAATTTCACACTAGACCATAGGTAAGACTTGATTCGTTACACACTAGACAATGCGTAAGTCCTGATTCGTTTCACACTAGACAATAGGTAAGACCTGATTAGTTTCAGGCTAGACAATAAGTAAGACCTGATTTGTTTCGCACTAGACAGTAGGAAAGACCTGATTCGTTTCAAACTAGACAGTAGGTAAGACCTGATTCGTTTCCCACTAGACCATAGGGAAGTCCTGATTCATTTCACACGAGACAATTGGTAATACCTGATTCATTTCACACGAGACAATTGGTAATACCTGATTTGTTTCAGGCTAGACAATAGGTAAGACCTGATTCGTTTCACACTAGACCATAGGTAAGACCTTATTCGTTTTGCACTAGATAGTAGGTGAGACCTGATTCGTTTCACACTAGACAATAGGTAAGACCTGATTCCTTTCCCACTAGACCATAGGTAAGACCTGATTCATTTCACACTAGACCATAGGTAAGACCTGATTCATTTCACACGACGCAATAAGTAAGACCTGATTCGTTTCACACTAGACCATAGGTAAGACCTGATTCATTTCACACGACGCAATACGTAAGACCTGATTCGTTTCAAACTAGATAATAGGTAAGACCTGATTCGTTTCCCACTAGACCATAGGTAAGACCTGATTCGTTTCACACTAGACCATAGGTAAGACCTGATTCATTTCACACTAGACAATAGGTAAGACCTGATTCGTTTCACACTAGACCATAGGTAAGACCTGATTCGTTTCACACTAGACCATAGGTAAGACCTGATTCGTTTCACACTAGACAAAAGGTAAGACATGATTTGTTTCAAACTAGACAATAAGTAAGACCTGATTCGTTTCACACTAGACAATAAGTAAGACCTGATTCGTTTCGCACTAGTCAGAAGGTAAGACCTGATTTGTTTCGCACTAGACAGTAGGAAAGACCTGATTCTTTTCACACTAGACAGTAGGTAAGACCTGATTCGTTTCCCACTAGACCATAGGGAAGTCCTGATTCATTTCACACGAGACAATTGGTAATACCTGATTCATTTCACACGAGACAATTGGTAATACCTGATTCGTTTCAGGCTAGACAATAGGTAAGACCTGATTCGTTTCACACTAGACCATAGGTAAGACCTTATTCGTTTTGCACTAGATAGTAGGTGAGACCTGATTCGTTTCACACTAGACAATAGGTAAGACCTGATTCCTTTCCCACTAGACCATAGGTAAGACCTGATTCATTTCACACTAGACCATAGGTAAGACCTGATTCATTTCACACGACGCAATAAGTAAGACCTGATTCGTTTCACACTAGACCATAGGTAAGACCTGATTCATTTCACACGACGCAATACGTAAGACCTGATTCGTTTCAAACTAGATAATAGGTAAGACCTGATTCGTTTCCCACTAGACCATAGGTAAGACCTGATTCGTTTCACACTAGACCATAGGTAAGACCTGATTCATTTCACACTAGACAATAGGTAAGACCTGATTCGTTTCACACTAGACCATAGGTAAGACCTGATTCGTTTCACACTAGACAAAAGGTAAGACATGATTTGTTTCAAACTAGACAATAAGTAAGACCTGATTCGTTTCACACTAGACAATAGGTAAGACCTGATTCGTTTCACACTAGACTATAGGTAAGACCTTAATCGTTTTGCACTAGATAGTAGGTAAGACCTGATTCGTTTCCCACTAGACCATAGGTAAGACCTGATTCATTTCACACAACGCAATACGTAAGACCTGATTCGTTTCACAGTAGACAGTAGGTAAGACCTGATTCGTTTCACACTAGACAATAAGTAAGACCTGATTCGTTTCACACGAGACAATAAGTAAGACCTGATTCGTTTCACACTAGACAGTAGGTAAGACCTGATTCGTTTCACACTAGAAAATAAGTAAGACCTGATTCATTCACACGAGACAATAAGTAAGACCTGATTCGTTTCACACTAGACAATAAGTAAGACTTAATTCGTTTCACACTAGACAGTAGGTAAGACCTGATTCGTTTCACACTAGACAATAGGTAAGACCTGATTCGTTTCACACTAGACATTAGGTAAGAGCTGATGCATTTCACACTAGACAATAGGTAAGAGCTGATTCATTTGGCACTAGACAAAAGGTAAGACCTGATTCGTTTGGCACTAGACAATAGGTAAGACCTGATTCATTTCCCACTAGACCATAGGTAAGACCTGATTCATTTCACACTAGACCATAGGTAAGACCTGATTCATTTCACACTAGACCATAGGTAAGACCTGATTCGTTACACACTAGACAATACGTAAGTCCTGATTCGTTTCACACTAGACAATAGGTAAGACCTGATTCGTTTCGCACTAGTCAATAAGTAAGACCTGATTCGTTTCACACTAGACCATAGGTAAGACCTGATTCGTTTCACATTAGACCATAGGTAAGACCTGATTCGTTTCACACTAGACCATAGGTAAGACCTGATTAATTTCACACTAGACCATAGGTAAGACCTGATTCGTTTCACACTAGACCATAGGTAAGACCTAATTCGTTTCGCACTAGACAGAAGGTAAGACCTGATTCGTTTCAAACTAGACAATAGGTAAAACCTGATTCGTTTCACACTAGACAATAGGTAAGAGCTGATTCATTTCACACTAGACAATAGGTAAGAGCTGATTCGTTTGGCACTAGACAATAGGTAAGACCTGATTCGTTTGGCACTAGACAATAGGTAAGACCTGATTCATTTCCCACTAGACCATAGGTAAGACCTGATTCATTTCACACTAGACCATAGGTAAGACCTGATTCATTTCACACTAGACAATAGGTAAGACCTGATTCGTTTCACACTAGACCATCGGTAAGACCTGATTCGTTTCACACTAGACAAAAGATAAGACATAATTTTTTCAAACTAGACAATAAGTAAGACCTGATTCGTTTCACACTAGACAATAAGTAAGACCTGATTCGTTTCGCACTAGACAGAAGGTAAGACCTGATTTGTTTCGCACTAGACAGTAGGAAAGACCTGATTCGTTTCACACTAGACAGTAGGTAAGACCTGATTCGTTTCCCACTAGACCATAGGGAAGTCCTGATTCATTTCACACGAGACAATTGGTAATACCTGATTAATTTCACACGAGACAATTGGTAATACCTGATTCGTTTCAGGCTAGACAATAGGTAAGACCTGATTCGTTTCACACTAGACCATAGGTAAGACCTTATTCGTTTTGCACTAGATAGTAGGTGAGACCTGATTCGTTTCACACTAGACAATAGGTAAGACCTGATTCCTTTCCCACTAGACCATAGGTAAGACCTGATTCATTTCACACTAGACCATAGGTAAGACCTGATTCATTTCACACAACGCAATAAGTAAGACCTGATTCGTTTCACACTAGACCATAGGTAAGACCTGATTCATTTCACACGACGCAATACGTAAGACCTGATTCGTTTCAAACTAGATAATAGGTAAGACCTGATTCGTTTCCCACTAGACCATAGGTAAGACCTGATTCGTTTCACACTAGACCATAGGTAAGACCTGATTCATTTCACACTAGACAATAGGTAAGACCTGATTCGTTTCACACTAGACCATAGGTAAGACCTGATTCGTTTCACACTAGACCATAGGTAAGACCTGATTCGTTTCACACTAGACAAAAGGTAAGACATGATTTGTTTCAAACTAGACAATAAGTAAGACCTGATTCGTTTCACACTAGACAATAAGTAAGACCTGATTCGTTTCGCACTAGACAGAAGGTAAGACCTGATTTGTTTCGCACTAGACAGTAGGAAAGACCTGATTCGTTTCACACTAGACAGTAGGTAAGACCTGATTCGTTTCCCACTAGACCATAGGGAAGTCCTGATTCATTTCACACGAGACAATTGGTAATACCTGATTCATTTCACACGAGACAATTGGTAATACCTGATTCGTTTCAGGCTAGACAATAGGTAAGACCTGATTCGTTTCACACTAGACCATAGGTAAGACCTTATTCGTTTTGCACTAGATAGTAGGTGAGACCTGATTCGTTTCACACTAGACAATAGGTAAGACCTGATTCCTTTCCCACTAGACCATAGGTAAGACCTGATTCATTTCACACTAGACCATAGGTAAGACCTGATTCATTTCACACGACGCAATAAGTAAGACCTGATTCGTTTCACACTAGACCATAGGTAAGACCTGATTCATTTCACACGACGCAATACGTAAGACCTGATTCGTTTCAAACTAGATAATAGGTAAGACCTGATTCGTTTCCCACTAGACCATAGGTAAGACCTGATTCGTTTCACACTAGACCATAGGTAAGACCTGATTCATTTCACACTAGACAATAGGTAAGACCTGATTCGTTTCACACTAGACCATAGGTAAGACCTGATTCGTTTCACACTAGACAAAAGGTATGACATGATTTGTTTCAAACTAGACAATAAGTAAGACCTGATTCGTTTCACACTAGACAATAAGTAAGACCTGATTCGTTTCGCACTAGACAGAAGGTAAGATCTGATTTGTTTCGCACTAGACAGTAGGAAAGACCTGATTCGTTTCACACTAGACCATAGGTAAGACCTGATTCGTTTCCCACTAGACCATAGGGAAGACCTGATTCATTTCACACGACGCAATACGTAAGACCTGATTCGTTTCAAACTAGATAATAGGTAAGACCTGATTCGTTTCCCACTAGACCATAGGTAGGACCTGATTCATTTCACACTAGACCATAGGTAAGACCTTATTCGTTTTGCACTAGATAGTTGGTGAGACCTGATTCGTTTCACACTAGACAATAGTTACGACCTGATTCCTTTCCCACTAGACCATAGGTAAGACCTGATTCATTTCACACTAGACCATAGGTAAGACCTGATTCATTTCACACGACGCAATAAGTAAGACCTGATTCGTTTCACACTAGACCATAGGTAAGACCTGATTCATTTCACACGCCGCAATACGTAAGACCTGATTCGTTTCAAACTAGATAATAGGTAAGACCTGATTCGTTTCCCACTAGACCATAGGTAAGACCTGATTCGTTTCACACTAGACAGTAGGTAAGACCTGATTCGTTTCACACTAGAAAATAAGTAAGACCTGATTCGTTTCACACGAGACAATAAGTAAGACCTGATTCGTTTCACACTAGTCAATAAGTAAGACCTGACTCGTTTCACACTAGACCATAGGTAAGACCTTATTCGTTTGGCACTAGACAATAGGTAAGACCTGATTCGTTTGGCACTAGACAATAGGTAAGACCTGATTCATTTCCCACTAGACCATAGGTAAGACCTGGTTCATTTCACACTAGACCATAGGTAAGACCTGATTAATTTCACACTAGACCATAGGTAAGACTTGATTCGTTACACACTAGACAATGCGTAAGTCCTGATTCGTTTCACACTAGACAATAGGTAAGACCTGATTAGTTTCAGGCTAGACAATAAGTAAGACCTGATTCGTTTCACACTAGACAATAGGTAAGACCTGATTCGTTTCACACTAGACTATAGGTAAGACCTTAATCGTTTTGCACTAGATAGTAGGTAAGACCTGATTCGTTTCCCACTAGACCATAGGTAAGACCTGATTCATTTCACACAACGCAATACGTAAGACCTGATTCGTTTCACAGTAGACAGTAGGTAAGACCTGATTCGTTTCACACTAGACAATAAGTAAGACCTGATTCGTTTCACACGAGACAATAAGTAAGACCTGATTCGTTTCACACTAGACAGTAGGTAAGACCTGATTCGTTTCACACTAGAAAATAAGTAAGACCTGATTCATTCACACGAGACAATAAGTAAGACCTGATTCGTTTCACACTAGACAATAAGTAAGACCTAATTCGTTTCACACTAGACAGTAGGTAAGACCTGATTCGTTTCACACTAGACAATAGGTAAGACCTGATTCGTTTCACACTAGACATTAGGTAAGAGCTGATGCATTTCACACTAGACAATAGGTAAGAGCTGATTCATTTGGCACTAGACAAAAGGTAAGACCTGATTCGTTTGGCACTAGACAATAGGTAAGACCTGATTCGTTTCACACTAGACAATAGGTAAGACCTGATTCGTTTCACACTAGACAATAGGTAAGACCTGATTCATTTCACACTAGACCATAGGTAAGACCTGATTCGTTTCACACTAGACAAAAGGTAAGACATGATTTCGGGGCGGCAGGGTAGCCTAGTGGTTAGAGCGTTGGACTAGTAACCGGAAGGTTGCGAGTTCAAACCCCCGAGCTGACAAGGTACAAATCTGTCGTTCTGCCCCTGAACAGGCAGTTAACCCACTGTTCCCAGGCCGTCATTGAAAATAAGAATTTGTTCTTAACTGACTTGCCTGGTTAAATAAAGGTAAAATAAAAATAAAATAAAAAAAAAAAATTTGTTTCAAACTAGACAATAAGTAAGACCTGATTCGTTTCACACTAGACAATAAGTAAGACCTGATTCGTTTCGCACTAGACAGAAGGTAAGACCTGATTTGTTTCGCACTAGACAGTAGGAAAGACCTGATTCGTTTCACACTAGACAATAGGTAAGACCTGATTCGTTTCACACTAGACCATAGGTAAGACCTTATTCGTTTTGCACTAGATAGTAGGTGAGACCTGATTCGTTTCACACTAGACAATAGGTAAGACCTGATTCCTTTCCCACTAGACCATTGGTAAGACCTGATTCATTTCACACTAGACCATAGGTAAGACCTGATTCATTTCACACGACGCAATAAGTAAGACCTGATTCGTTTCACACTAGACCATAGGTAAGACCTGATTCATTTCACACGACGCAATACGTAAGACCTGATTCGTTTCAAACTAGATAATAGGTAAGACCTGATTCGTTTCCCACTAGACCATAGGTAAGACCTGATTCGTTTCACAATAGACCATAGGTAAGACCTGATTCATTTCACACTAGACAATAGGTAAGACCTGATTCGTTTCACACTAGACCATAGGTAAGACCTGATTCGTTTCACACTAGACAAAAGGTAAGACATGATTTGTTTCAAACTAGACAATAAGTAAGACCTGATTCGTTTCACACTAGACAATAAGTAAGACCTGATTCGTTTCGCACTAGACAGAAGGTAAGACCTGATTTGTTTCGCACTAGACAGTAGGAAAGACCTGATTCGTTTCACACTAGACAGTAGGTAAGACCTGATTCGTTTCCCACTAGACCATAGGGAAGTCCTGATTCATTTCACACGAGACAATTGGTAATACCTGATTCATTTCACACGAGACAATTGGTAATACCTGATTCGTTTCAGGCTAGACAATAGGTAAGACCTGATTAGTTTCACACTAGACCATAGGTAAGACCTTATTCGTTTTGCACTAGATAGTAGGTGAGACCTGATTCGTTTCACACTAGACAATAGGTAAGACCTGATTCCTTTCCCACTAGACCATAGGTAAGACCTGATTCATTTCACACGACGCAATAAGTAAGACCTGATTCGTTTCACACTAGACCATAGGTAAGACCTGATTCATTTCACACGACGCAATACGTAAGACCTGATTTGTTTCAAACTAGATAATAGGTAAGACCTGATTCGTTTCCCACTAGACCATAGGTAAGACCTGATTCATTTCACACTAAACCATAGGTAAGACCTGATTCATTTCACATTAGACAGTAGGTAAGACCTGATTCGTTTCACACTAGATAATAAGTAAGACCTGATTCGTTTCACACGAGACAATAAGTAAGACCTGATTCGTTTCACACTAGACAGTAGGTAAGACCTGATTCGTTTCACACTAGAAAATAAGTAAGACCTGATTCGTTTCACACGAGACAATAAGTAAGACCTGATTCGTTTCACACTAGACAATAAGTAAGACCTGATTCGTTTCACACTAGACCATAGGTAAGACCTAATTCGTTTCACACTAGACAGTAGGTAAGACCTGATTCGTTTCATACTAGACAATAGGTAAGACCTGATTCGTTTCACACTAGACATTAAGTAAAAGCTGATTCATTTCACACTAGACAATAGGTAAGAGCTGATTCGTTTGGCACTAGACAATAGGTAAGACCTGATTTGTTTGGCACTAGACAATAGGTAAGACCTGATTCATTTCCCACTAGACCATAGGTAAGACCTGATTCATTTCACACGACGCAATACGTAAGACCTGATTCGTTTCAAACTAGATAATAGGTAAGACCTGATTCGTTTCACACGAGACAATAAGTAAGACCTGATTCGTTTCACACTAGACAATAAGTAAGACCTGATTCGTTTCACACTAGACCATAGGTAAGACCTAATTCGTTTCACACTAGACAGTAGGTAAGACCTGATTCGTTTCAAACTAGATAATAGGTAAGACCTGATTCGTTTCCCACTAGACCATAGGTAAGACCTGATTCGTTTCACACTAGACCATAGGTAAGACCTGATTCATTTCACATTAGACAGTAGGTAAGACCTGATTCGTTTCACACTAGATAATAAGTAAGACCTGATTCGTTTCACACGAGACAATAAGTAAGACCTGATTCGTTTCACACTAGACAGTAGGTAAGACCTGATTCGTTTCACACTAGAAAATAAGTAAGACCTGATTCGTTTCACACGAGACAATAAGTAAGACCTGATTCGTTTCACACTAGACAATAAGTAAGACCTGATTCGTTTCACACTAGACCATAGGTAAGACCTAATTCGTTTCACACTAGACAGTAGGTAAGACCTGATTCGTTTCATACTAGACAATAGGTAAGACCTGATTCGTTTCACACTAGACATTAAGTAAAAGCTGATTCATTTCACACTAGACAATAGGTAAGAGCTGATTCGTTTGGCACTAGACAATAGGTAAGACCTGATTTGTTTGGCACTAGACAATAGGTAAGACCTGATTCATTTCCCACTAGACCATAGGTAAGACCTGATTCATTTCACACGACGCAATACGTAAGACCTGATTCGTTTCAAACTAGATAATAGGTAAGACCTGATTCGTTTCACACGAGACAATAAGTAAGACCTGATTCGTTTCACACTAGACATTAGGTAAGAGCTGATTCATTTGACATTAGACAATAAGTAAGACCTGATTCGTTTCACACTAGACAATAGGTAAGACCTGATTTGTTTCACACTAGACCATAGGTAAGACCTTATTCGTTTTGCACTAGATAGTAGGTAAGACCTGATTCATTTCACACTAGACCATAGGTAAGACCTGATTCGTTACACACTAGACAATACGTAAGTCCTGATTCGTTTCACACTAGACAATAGGTAAGACCTGATTCGTTTCGCACTAGTCAATAAGTAAGACCTGATTCGTTTCACACTAGACCATAGGTAAGACCTGATTCGTTTCACATTAGACCATAGGTAAGACCTGATTCGTTTCACACTAGACCATAGGTAAGACCTGATTAATTTCACACTAGACCATAGGTAAGACCTGATTCGTTTCACACTAGACCATAGGTAAGACCTAATTCGTTTCGCACTAGACAGAAGGTAAGACCTGATTCGTTTCACACTAGACAATAGGTAAGACCTGATTCGTTTCACACTATACAATAGGTAAGAGCTGATTCATTTCACACTAGACAATAGGTAAGAGCTGATTCGTTTGGCACTAGACAATAGGTAAGACCTGATTCGTTTGGCACTAGACAATAGGTAAGACCTGATTCATTTCCCACTAGACCATAGGTAAGACCTGATTCATTTCACACTAGACCATAGGAAAGACCTGATTCATTTCACACTAGACCATAGGTAAGACCTGATTCATTTCACACGACGCAATACGTAAGACCTGATTCGTTTCAAACTAGATAATAGGTAAGACCTGATTCGTTTCACACGAGACAATAAGTAAGACCTGATTCGTTTCACACTAGACAATAAGTAAGACCTGATTCGTTTCACACTAGACCATAGGTAAGACCTAATTCGTTTCACACTAGACAGTAGGTAAGACCTGATTCGTTTCAAACTAGATAATAGGTAAGACCTGATTCGTTTCCCACTAGACCATAGGTAAGACCTGATTCGTTTCACACTAGACCATAGGTAAGACCTGATTCATTTCACATTAGACAGTAGGTAAGACCTGATTCGTTTCACACTAGATAATAAGTAAGACCTGATTCGTTTCACACGAGACAATAAGTAAGACCTGATTCGTTTCACACTAGACAGTAGGTAAGACCTGATTCGTTTCACACTAGGAAATAAGTAAGACCTGATTCGTTTCACACGAGACAATAAGTAAGACCTGATTCGTTTCACACTAGACAATAAGTAAGACCTGATTCGTTTCACACTAGACCATAGGTAAGACCTAATTCGTTTCACACTAGACAGTAGGTAAGACCTGATTCGTTTCATACTAGACAATAGGTAAGACCTGATTCGTTTCACACTAGACATTAAGTAAAAGCTGATTCATTTCACACTAGACAATAGGTAAGAGCTGATTCGTTTGGCACTAGACAATAGGTAAGACCTGATTTGTTTGGCACTAGACAATAGGTAAGACCTGATTCATTTCCCACTAGACCATAGGTAAGACCTGATTCATTTCACACGACGCAATACGTAAGACCTGATTCGTTTCAAACTAGATAATAGGTAAGACCTGATTCGTTTCACACGAGACAATAAGTAAGACCTGATTCGTTTCACACTAGACAATAAGTAAGACCTGATTCGTTTCACACCTGACCATAGGTAAGACCTAATTCGTTTCACACTAGACAGTAGGTAAGACCTGATTCGTTTCACACTAGACAATAGGTAAGACCTGATTCGTTTCACACTAGACATTAGGTAAGAGCTGATTCATTTCACATTAGACAATAAGTAAGACCTGATTCGTTTCACACTAGACAATAGGTAAGACCTGATTTGTTTCACACTAGACCATAGGTAAGACCTTATTCGTTTTGCACTAGATAGCAGGTAAGACCTGATTCATTTCACACTAGACCATAGGTAAGACCTGATTCGTTACACACTAGACAATACGTAAGTCCTGATTCGTTTCACACTAGACAATAGGTAAGACCTGATTCGTTTCGCACTAGTCAATAAGTAAGACCTGATTCGTTTCACACTAGACCATAGGTAAGACCTGATTCGTTTCACATTAGACCATAGGTAAGACCTGATTCGTTTCACACTAGACCATAGGTAAGACCTGATTAATTTCACACTAGACCATAGGTAAGACCTGATTCGTTTCACACTAGACCATAGGTAAGACCTAATTCGTTTCGCACTAGACAGAAGGTAAGACCTGATTCGTTTCACACTAGACAATAGGTAAGACCTGATTCGTTTCACACTATACAATAGGTAAGAGCTGATTCATTTCAAATCAAATCAAATCAAATCAAATCAAATTTTATTTGTCACATACACATGGTTAGCAGATGTTAATGCGAGTGTAGCGAAATGCTTGTGCTTCTAGTTCCGACAATGCAGTAATAACAAGTAATCTAACTAACAATTCCAAAACTACTGTCTTGTACACAGTGTAAGGGGATAAAGAATATGTACATAAGGATATATGAATGAGTGATGGTACAGAGCAGCATAGGCAAGATACAGTAGATGGTATCGGGTACAGTATGTACAAATGAGATGAGTATGTAAACAAAGTGGCATAGTATAGTATAAAGTGGCTAGTGATACATGTATTACATAAGGATACCGTCGATGATATAGAGTACAGTATATACGTATGCGTATGAGATGAATAATGTAGGGTAAGTAACATTTATATAAGGTAGCATTGTTTAAAGTGGCTAGTGATATATTTACATCATTTCCCATCAATTCCCATTTCACACTAGACAATAGGTAAGAGCTGATTCGTTTGGCACTAGACAATAGGTAAGACCTGATTCATTTCCCACTAGACCATAGGTAAGACCTGATTCATTTCACACTAGACCATAGGTAAGACCTGATTCATTTCACACGACGCAATACGTAAGACCTGATTCGTTTCAAACTAGATAATAGGTAAGACCTGATTCGTTTCCCACTAGACCATAGGTAAGACCTGATTCGTTTCACAATAGACCATAGGTAAGACCTGATTCATTTCACACTAGACAATAGGTAAGACCTGATTCGTTTCACACTAGACCATAGGTAAGACCTGATTCGTTTCACACTAGACAAAAGGTAAGACATGATTTGTTTCAAACTAGACAATAAGTAAGACCTGATTCGTTTCACACTAGACAATAAGTAAGACCTGATTCGTTTCGCACTAGACAGAAGGTAAGACCTGATTTGTTTCGCACTAGACAGTAGGAAAGACCTGATTCGTTTCACACTAGACAGTAGGTAAGACCTGATTCGTTTCCCACTAGACCATAGGGAAGTCCTGATTCATTTCACACGAGACAATTGGTAATACCTGATTCATTTCACACGAGACAATTGGTAATACCTGATTCGTTTCAGGCTAGACAATAGGTAAGACCTGATTAGTTTCACACTAGACCATAGGTAAGACCTTATTCGTTTTGCACTAGATAGTAGGTGAGACCTGATTCGTTTCACACTAGACAATAGGTAAGACCTGATTCCTTTCCCACTAGACCATAGGTAAGACCTGATTCATTTCACACGACGCAATACGTAAGACCTGATTTGTTTCAAACTAGATAATAGGTAAGACCTGATTCGTTTCCCACTAGACCATAGGTAAGACCTGATTCATTTCACACTAAACCATAGGTAAGACCTGATTCATTTCACATTAGACAGTAGGTAAGACCTGATTCGTTTCACACTAGATAATAAGTAAGACCTGATTCGTTTCACACGAGACAATAAGTAAGACCTGATTCGTTTCACACTAGACAGTAGGTAAGACCTGATTCGTTTCACACTAGAAAATAAGTAAGACCTGATTCGTTTCACACGAGACAATAAGTAAGACCTGATTCGTTTCACACTAGACAATAAGTAAGACCTGATTCGTTTCACACTAGACCATAGGTAAGACCTAATTCGTTTCACACTAGACAGTAGGTAAGACCTGATTCGTTTCATACTAGACAATAGGTAAGACCTGATTCGTTTCACACTAGACATTAAGTAAAAGCTGATTCATTTCACACTAGACAATAGGTAAGAGCTGATTCGTTTGGCACTAGACAATAGGTAAGACCTGATTTGTTTGGCACTAGACAATAGGTAAGACCTGATTCATTTCCCACTAGACCATAGGTAAGACCTGATTCATTTCACACGACGCAATACGTAAGACCTGATTCGTTTCAAACTAGATAATAGGTAAGACCTGATTCGTTTCACACGAGACAATAAGTAAGACCTGATTCGTTTCACACTAGACAATAAGTAAGACCTGATTCGTTTCACACTAGACCATAGGTAAGACCTAATTCGTTTCACACTAGACAGTAGGTAAGACCTGATTCGTTTCAAACTAGATAATAGGTAAGACCTGATTCGTTTCCCACTAGACCATAGGTAAGACCTGATTCGTTTCACACTAGACCATAGGTAAGACCTGATTCATTTCACATTAGACAGTAGGTAAGACCTGATTCGTTTCACACTAGATAATAAGTAAGACCTGATTCGTTTCACACGAGACAATAAGTAAGACCTGATTCGTTTCACACTAGACAGTAGGTAAGACCTGATTCGTTTCACACTAGAAAATAAGTAAGACCTGATTCGTTTCACACGAGACAATAAGTAAGACCTGATTCGTTTCACACTAGACAATAAGTAAGACCTGATTCGTTTCACACTAGACCATAGGTAAGACCTAATTCGTTTCACACTAGACAGTAGGTAAGACCTGATTCGTTTCATACTAGACAATAGGTAAGACCTGATTCGTTTCACACTAGACATTAAGTAAAAGCTGATTCATTTCACACTAGACAATAGGTAAGAGCTGATTCGTTTGGCACTAGACAATAGGTAAGACCTGATTTGTTTGGCACTAGACAATAGGTAAGACCTGATTCATTTCCCACTAGACCATAGGTAAGACCTGATTCATTTCACACGACGCAATACGTAAGACCTGATTCGTTTCAAACTAGATAATAGGTAAGACCTGATTCGTTTCACACGAGACAATAAGTAAGACCTGATTCGTTTCACACTAGACATTAGGTAAGAGCTGATTCATTTGACATTAGACAATAAGTAAGACCTGATTTGTTTCACACTAGACAATACGTAAGTCCTGATTCGTTTCACACTAGACAATAGGTAAGTCCTGATTCGTTTCACACTAGACAATAGGTAAGACCTGATTCGTTTCGCACTAGTCAATAAGTAAGACCTGATTCGTTTCACACTAGACCATAGGTAAGACCTGATTCGTTTCACATTAGACCATAGGTAAGACCTGATTCGTTTCACACTAGACCATAGGTAAGACCTAATTCGTTTCGCACTAGACAGAAGGTAAGACCTGATTCGTTTCACACTAGACAATAGGTAAGACCTGATTCGTTTCACACTATACAATAGGTAAGAGCTGATTCATTTCAAATCAAATCAAATCAAATCAAATCAAATTTTATTTGTCACATACACATGGTTAGCAGATGTTAATGCGAGTGTAGCGAAATGCTTGTGCTTCTAGTTCCGACAATGCAGTAATAACAAGTAATCTAACTAACAATTCCAAAACTACTGTCTTGTACACAGTGTAAGGGGATAAAGAATATACCGTCGATGATATAGAGTACAGTATATACGTATGCGTATGAGATGAATAATGTAGGGTAAGTAACATTTATATAAGGTAGCATTGTTTAAAGTGGCTAGTGATATATTTACATCATTTCCCATCAATTCCCATTTCACACTAGACAATAGGTAAGAGCTGATTCGTTTGGCACTAGACAATAGGTAAGACCTGATTCATTTCCCACTAGACCATAGGTAAGACCTGATTCATTTCACACTAGACCATAGGTAAGACCTGATTCATTTCACACGACGCAATACGTAAGACCTGATTCGTTTCAAACTAGATAATAGGTAAGACCTGATTCGTTTCCCACTAGACCATAGGTAAGACCTGATTCGTTTCACAATAGACCATAGGTAAGACCTGATTCATTTCACACTAGACAATAGGTAAGACCTGATTCGTTTCACACTAGACCATAGGTAAGACCTGATTCGTTTCACACTAGACAAAAGGTAAGACATGATTTGTTTCAAACTAGACAATAAGTAAGACCTGATTCGTTTCACACTAGACAATAAGTAAGACCTGATTCGTTTCGCACTAGACAGAAGGTAAGACCTGATTTGTTTCGCACTAGACAGTAGGAAAGACCTGATTCGTTTCACACTAGACAGTAGGTAAGACCTGATTCGTTTCCCACTAGACCATAGGGAAGTCCTGATTCATTTCACACGAGACAATTGGTAATACCTGATTCATTTCACACGAGACAATTGGTAATACCTGATTCGTTTCAGGCTAGACAATAGGTAAGACCTGATTAGTTTCACACTAGACCATAGGTAAGACCTTATTCGTTTTGCACTAGATAGTAGGTGAGACCTGATTCGTTTCACACTAGACAATAGGTAAGACCTGATTCCTTTCCCACTAGACCATAGGTAAGACCTGATTCATTTCACACGACGCAATAAGTAAGACCTGATTCGTTTCACACTAGACCATAGGTAAGACCTGATTCATTTCACACGACGCAATACGTAAGACCTGATTTGTTTCAAACTAGATAATAGGTAAGACCTGATTCGTTTCCCACTAGACCATAGGTAAGACCTGATTCATTTCACACTAAACCATAGGTAAGACCTGATTCATTTCACATTAGACAGTAGGTAAGACCTGATTCGTTTCACACTAGATAATAAGTAAGACCTGATTCGTTTCACACGAGACAATAAGTAAGACCTGATTCGTTTCACACTAGACAGTAGGTAAGACCTGATTCGTTTCACACTAGAAAATAAGTAAGACCTGATTCGTTTCACACGAGACAATAAGGAAGACCTGATTCGTTTCACACTAGACAATAAGTAAGACCTGATTCGTTTCACACTAGACCATAGGTAAGACCTAATTCGTTTCACACTAGACAGTAGGTAAGACCTGATTCGTTTCATACTAGACAATAGGTAAGACCTGATTCGTTTCACACTAGACATTAAGTAAAAGCTGATTCATTTCACACTAGACAATAGGTAAGACCTGATTCGTTTCAAACTAGATAATAGGTAAGACCTGATTCGTTTCACACGAGACAATAAGTAAGACCTGATTCGTTTCACACTAGACAATAAGTAAGACCTGATTCGTTTCACACTAGACCATAGGTAAGACCTAATTCGTTTCACACTAGACAGTAGGTAAGACCTGATTCGTTTCAAACTAGATAATAGGTAAGACCTGATTCGTTTCCCACTAGACCATAGGTAAGACCTGATTCGTTTCACACTAGACCATAGGTAAGACCTGATTCATTTCACATTAGACAGTAGGTAAGACCTGATTCGTTTCACACTAGATAATAAGTAAGACCTGATTCGTTTCACACGAGACAATAAGTAAGACCTGATTCGTTTCACACTAGACAGTAGGTAAGACCTGATTCGTTTCACACTAGAAAATAAGTAAGACCTGATTCGTTTCACACGAGACAATAAGTAAGACCTGATTCGTTTCACACTAGACAATAAGTAAGACCTGATTCGTTTCACACTAGACCATAGGTAAGACCTAATTCGTTTCACACTAGACAGTAGGTAAGACCTGATTCGTTTCATACTAGACAATAGGTAAGACCTGATTCGTTTCACACTAGACATTAAGTAAAAGCTGATTCATTTCACACTAGACAATAGGTAAGAGCTGATTCGTTTGGCACTAGACAATAGGTAAGACCTGATTTGTTTGGCACTAGACAATAGGTAAGACCTGATTCATTTCCCACTAGACCATAGGTAAGACCTGATTCATTTCACACGACGCAATACGTAAGACCTGATTCGTTTCAAACTAGATAATAGGTAAGACCTGATTCGTTTCACACGAGACAATAAGTAAGACCTGATTCGTTTCACACTAGACATTAGGTAAGAGCTGATTCATTTGACATTAGACAATAAGTAAGACCTGATTCGTTTCACACTAGACAATAGGTAAGACCTGATTTGTTTCACACTAGACAATACGTAAGTCCTGATTCGTTTCACACTAGACAATAGGTAAGTCCTGATTCGTTTCACACTAGACAATAGGTAAGACCTGATTCGTTTCGCACTAGTCAATAAGTAAGACCTGATTCGTTTCACACTAGACCATAGGTAAGACCTGATTCGTTTCACATTAGACCATAGGTAAGACCTGATTCGTTTCACACTAGACCATAGGTAAGACCTGATTAATTTCACACTAGACCATAGGTAAGACCTGATTCGTTTCACACTAGACCATAGGTAAGACCTAATTCGTTTCGCACTAGACAGAAGGTAAGACCTGATTCGTTTCACACTAGACAATAGGTAAGACCTGATTCGTTTCACACTATACAATAGGTAAGAGCTGATTCATTTCACACTAGACAATAGGTAAGAGCTGATTCGTTTGGCACTAGACAATAGGTAAGACCTGATTCGTTTGGCACTAGACAATAGGTAAGACCTGATTCATTTCCCACTAGACCATAGGTAAGACCTGATTCATTTCACACTAGACCATAGGAAAGACCTGATTCATTTCACACTAGACCATAGGTAAGACCTGATTCATTTCACACGACGCAATACGTAAGACCTGATTCGTTTCAAACTAGATAATAGGTAAGACCTGATTCGTTTCACACGAGACAATAAGTAAGACCTGATTCGTTTCACACTAGACAATAAGTAAGACCTGATTCGTTTCACACTAGACCATAGGTAAGACCTAATTCGTTTCACACTAGACAGTAGGTAAGACCTGATTCGTTTCAAACTAGATAATAGGTAAGACCTGATTCGTTTCCCACTAGACCATAGGTAAGACCTGATTCGTTTCACACTAGACCATAGGTAAGACCTGATTCATTTCACATTAGACAGTAGGTAAGACCTGATTCGTTTCACACTAGATAATAAGTAAGACCTGATTCGTTTCACACGAGACAATAAGTAAGACCTGATTCGTTTCACACTAGACAGTAGGTAAGACCTGATTCGTTTCACACTAGAAAATAAGTAAGACCTGATTCGTTTCACACGAGACAATAAGTAAGACCTGATTCGTTTCACACTAGACAATAAGTAAGACCTGATTCGTTTCACACTAGACCATAGGTAAGACCTAATTCGTTTCACACTAGACAATAGGTAAGACCTGATTTGTTTGGCACTAGACAATAGGTAAGACCTGATTCATTTCCCACTAGACCATAGGTAAGACCTGATTCATTTCACACGACGCAATACGTAAGACCTGATTCGTTTCAAACTAGATAATAGGTAAGACCTGATTCGTTTCACACGAGACAATAAGTAAGACCTGATTCGTTTCACACTAGACAATAAGTAAGACCTGATTCGTTTCACACCTGACCATAGGTAAGACCTAATTTGTTTCACACTAGACAGTAGGTAAGACCTGATTCGTTTCACACTAGACAATAGGTAAGACCTGATTCGTTTCACACTAGACATTAGGTAAGAGCTGATTCATTTCACATTAGACAATAAGTAAGACCTGATTCGTTTCACACTAGACAATAGGTAAGACCTGATTTGTTTCACACTAGACCATAGGTAAGACCTTATTCGTTTTGCACTAGATAGTAGGTAAGACCTGATTCATTTCACACTAGACCATAGGTAAGACCTGATTCGTTACACACTAGACAATACGTAAGTCCTGATTCGTTTCACACTAGACAATAGGTAAGACCTGATTCGTTTCGCACTAGTCAATAAGTAAGACCTGATTCGTTTCACACTAGACCATAGGTAAGACCTGATTCGTTTCACATTAGACCATAGGTAAGACCTGATTCGTTTCACACTAGACCATAGGTAAGACCTGATTAATTTCACACTAGACCATAGGTAAGACCTGATTCGTTTCACACTAGACCATAGGTAAGACCTAATTCGTTTCGCACTAGACAGAAGGTAAGACCTGATTCATTTCCCACTAGACCATAGGTAAGACCTGATTCATTTCACACTAGACCATAGGTAAGACCTGATTCATTTCACACTAGACCATAGGTAAGACCTGATTCGTTTCACACTAGACAATAGGTAAGACCTGATTCGTTTCACACTAGACAATAGGTAAGACCTGATTCGTTTCACACTAGACAATAAGTAAGACCTGATTCGTTTCGCACTAGACAGAAGGTAAGACCTGATTTGTTTCGTACTAGACAGTAGGAAAGACCTGATTCGTTTCACACTAGACAGTAGGTAAGACCTGATTCGTTTCCCACTAGACCATAGGGAAGTCCTGATTCATTTCACACGAGACAATTGGTAATACCTGATTCATTTCACACGAGAAAATTGGTAATACCTGATTCGTTTCAGGCTAGACCATAGGTAAGACCTGATTCACTTCACACGACGCAATACGTAAGACCTGATTCGTTTCAAACTAGATAATAGGTAAGACCTGATTCGTTTCCCACTAGACCATAGGTAAGACCTGATTCGTTTCACACTAGACCATAGGTAAGACCTGATTCATTTCACATTAGACAGTAGGTAAGACCTGATTCGTTTCACACTAGATAATAAGTAAGCCCTGATTCGTTTCACACGAGACAATAAGTAAGACCTGATTCGTTTCACACGAGACAATAAGTAAGACCTGATTCGTTTCACACTAGACAATAAGTAAGACCTGATTCGTTTCACACTAGACCATAGGTAAGACCTAATTCGTTTCACACTAGACAGTAGGTAAGACCTGATTCGTTTCACACTAGACCATAGGGAAGTCCTGATTCATTTCACATGAGACAATTGGTAATACCTGATTCATTTCACACGAGACAATTGGTAATACCTGATTCGTTTCAGGCTAGACAATAGGTAAGACCTGATTCGTTTCACACTAGACCATAGGTAAGACCTTATTCGTTTTGCACTAGGTAGTAGGTGAGACCTGATTCGTTTCACACTAGACAATAGGTAAGACCTGATTCCTTTCCCACTAGACCATAGGTAAGACCTGATTCATTTCACACTAGACCATAGGTAAGACCTGATTCATTTCACACGACGCAATAAGTAAGACCTGATTCGTTTCACACTAGACCATAGGTAAGACCTGATTCATTTCACACGACGCAATACGTAAGACCTGATTCGTTTCAAACTAGATAATAGGTAAGACCTGATTCGTTTCCCACTAGACCATAGGTAAGACCTGATTCGTTTCACACTAGACCATAGGTAAGACCTGATTCATTTCACATTAGACAGTAGGTAAGACCTGATTCGTTTCACACTAGATAATAAGTAAGACCTTATTCGTTTCACACGAGACAATAAGTAAGACCTGATTCGTTTCACACTAGACAGTAGGTAAGACCTGATTCGTTTCACACTAGAAAATAAGTAAGACCTGATTCGTTTCACACGAGACAATAAGTAAGACCTGATTCGTTTCACACTAGACAATAAGTAAGACCTGTTTCGTTTCACACTAGACCATAGGTAAGACCTAATTCGTTTCACACTAGACAGTAGGTAAGACCTGATTCGTTTCACACTAGAAAATAAGTAAGACCTGATTCGTTTCACACGAGACAATAAGTAAGACCTGATTCGTTTCACACTAGACAATAAGTAAGACCTGTTTCGTTTCACACTAGACCATAGGTAAGACCTAATTCGTTTCACACTAGACAGTAGGTAAGACCTGATTCATTTCACACTAGACCATAGGTAAGACCTGATTCATTTCACACGACGCAATGAGTAAGACCTGATTCGTTTCACACTAGACCATAGGTAAGACCTGATTCATTTCACACGACGCAATACGTAAGACCTGATTCGTTTCAAACTAGATAATAGGTAAGACCTGATTCGTTTCCCACTAGACCATAGGTAAGACCTGATTCGTTTCACACTAGACCATAGGTAAGACCTGATTCATTTCACACTAGACAATAGGTAAGAACTGATTCGTTTCACACTAGACCATAGGTAAGACCTGATTCGTTTCACACTAGACAAAAGGTAAGACATGATTTGTTTCAAACTAGACAATAAGTAAGACCTGATTCGTTTCACACTAGACAATAAGTAAGACCTGATTCGTTTCGCACTAGACAGAAGGTAAGATCTGATTTGTTTCGCACTAGACAGTAGGTATAGACCTGATTCGTTTCACACTAGACAGTAGGTAAGACCTGATTCGTTTCCCACTAGACCATAGGGAAGTCCTGATTCATTTCACACGAGACAATTGGTAATACCTGATTCATTTCACACGAGACAATTGGTAATACCTGATTCGTTTCATGCTAGACAATAGGTAAGACCTGATTCGTTTCACACTAGACCATAGGTAAGACCTTATTCGTTTTGCACTAGATAGTAGGTGAGACCTGATTCGTTTCACACTAGACAATAGGTAAGACCTGATTCCTTTCCCACTAGACCATAGGTAAGACCTGATTCATTTCACACTAGACCATAGGTAAGACCTGATTCATTTCACACGACGCAATAAGTAAGACCTGATTCGTTTCACACTAGACCATAGGTAAGACCTGATTCATTTCACACGACGCAATACGTAAGACCTGATTCGTTTCAAACTAGATAATAGGTAAGACCTGATTCGTTTCCCACTAGACCATAGGTAAGACCTGATTCATTTCACACTAGACCATAGGTAAGACCTTATTCGTTTTGCACTAGATAGTTGGTGAGACCTGATTCGTTTCCCACTAGACCATAGGTAAGACCTGATTCGTTTCACACTAGACCATAGGTAAGACCTGATTCATTTCACATTAGACAGTAGGTAAGACCTGATTCGTTTCACACTAGATAATAAGTAAGACCTTATTCGTTTCACACGAGACAATAAGTAAGACCTGATTCGTTTCACACTAGACAGTAGGTAAGACCTGATTCGTTTCACACTAGAAAATAAGTAAGACCTGATTCGTTTCACACGAGACAATAAGTAAGACCTGATTCGTTTCACACTAGACAATAAGTAAGACCTGTTTCGTTTCACACTAGACCATAGGTAAGACCTAATTCGTTTCACACTAGACAGTAGGTAAGACCTGATTCGTTTCACACTAGAAAATAAGTAAGACCTGATTCGTTTCACACGAGACAATAAGTAAGACCTGATTCGTTTCACACTAGACAATAAGTAAGACCTGTTTCGTTTCACACTAGACCATAGGTAAGACCTAATTCGTTTCACACTAGACAGTAGGTAAGACCTGATTCATTTCACACTAGACCATAGGTAAGACCTGATTCATTTCACACGACGCAATGAGTAAGACCTGATTCGTTTCACACTAGACCATAGGTAAGACCTGATTCATTTCACACGACGCAATACGTAAGACCTGATTCGTTTCAAACTAGATAATAGGTAAGACCTGATTCGTTTCCCACTAGACCATAGGTAAGACCTGATTCGTTTCACACTAGACCATAGGTAAGACCTGATTCATTTCACACTAGACAATAGGTAAGAACTGATTCGTTTCACACTAGACCATAGGTAAGACCTGATTCGTTTCACACTAGACAAAAGGTAAGACATGATTTGTTTCAAACTAGACAATAAGTAAGACCTGATTCGTTTCACACTAGACAATAAGTAAGACCTGATTCGTTTCGCACTAGACAGAAGGTAAGATCTGATTTGTTTCGCACTAGACAGTAGGTATAGACCTGATTCGTTTCACACTAGACAGTAGGTAAGACCTGATTCGTTTCCCACTAGACCATAGGGAAGTCCTGATTCATTTCACACGAGACAATTGGTAATACCTGATTCATTTCACACGAGACAATTGGTAATACCTGATTCGTTTCATGCTAGACAATAGGTAAGACCTGATTCGTTTCACACTAGACCATAGGTAAGACCTTATTCGTTTTGCACTAGATAGTAGGTGAGACCTGATTCGTTTCACACTAGACAATAGGTAAGACCTGATTCCTTTCCCACTAGACCATAGGTAAGACCTGATTCATTTCACACTAGACCATAGGTAAGACCTGATTCATTTCACACGACGCAATAAGTAAGACCTGATTCGTTTCACACTAGACCATAGGTAAGACCTGATTCATTTCACACGACGCAATACGTAAGACCTGATTCGTTTCAAACTAGATAATAGGTAAGACCTGATTCGTTTCCCACTAGACCATAGGTAAGACCTGATTCATTTCACACTAGACCATAGGTAAGACCTTATTCGTTTTGCACTAGATAGTTGGTGAGACCTGATTCGTTTCACACTAGACAATAGTTAAGACCTGATTCCTTTCCCACTAGACCATAGGTAAGACCTGATTCATTTCACACTAGACCATAGGTAAGACCTGATTCATTTCACACGACGCAATAAGTAAGACTTGATTCGTTTCACACTAGACCATAGGTAAGACCTGATTCATTTCACACGACGCAATACGTAAGACCTGATTCGTTTCAAACTAGATAATAGGTAAGACCTGATTCGTTTCCCACAAGACCATAGGTAAGACCTGATTCGTTTCACACTAGACAGTAGGTAAGACCTGATTCGTTTCACACTAGAAAATAAGTAAGACCTGATTCGTTTCACACGAGACAATAAGTAAGACCTGATTCGTTTCACACTAGACAGTAGGTAAGACCTGATTCGTTTCACACTAGAAAATAAGTAAGACCTGATTCGTTTCACACGAGACAATAAGTAAGACCTGATTCGTTTCACACGAGACAATAAGTAAGACCTGATTCGTTTCACACTAGACAATAAGTAAGACCTGATTCGTTTCACACTAGACAGTAGGTAAGACCTGATTCGTTTCACACTAGAAAATAAGTAAGACCTGATTCGTTTCACACGAGACAATAAGTAAGACCTGATTCGTTTCACACTAGACAATAAGTAAGACCTGATTCGTTTCACACTAGACCATAGGTAAGACCTAATTCGTTTCACACTAGACCATAGGTAAGACCTAATTCGTTTCACACTAGACAATAAGTAAGACCTGATTCGTTTCATACTAGACAATAGGTAAGACCTGATTCGTTTCACACTAGACATTAAGTAAAAGCTGATTCATTTCACACTAGACAATAGGTAAGAGCTGATTTGTTTGGCACTAGACAATAGGTAAGACCTGATTTGTTTGGCACTAGACAATAGGTAAGACCTGATTCATTTCCCACTAGACCATAGGTAAGACCTGATTCATTTCACACGACGCAATACGTAAGACCTGATTCGTTTCAAACTAGATAATAGGTAAGACCTGATTCGTTTCCCACTAGACCATAGGTAAGACCTGATTCGTTTCACACTAGACCATAGGTAAGACCTGATTCATTTCACATTAGACAGTAGGTAAGACCTGATTCGTTTCACACTAGATAATAAGTAAGCCCTGATTCGTTTCACACGAGACAATAAGTAAGACCTGATTCGTTTCACACGAGACAATAAGTAAGACCTGATTCGTTTCACACTAGACAATAAGTAAGACCTGATTCGTTTCACACTAGACCATAGGTAAGACCTAATTCGTTTCACACTAGACAGTAGGTAAGACCTGATTCGTTTCACACTAGACCATAGGGAAGTCCTGATTCATTTCACACGAGACAATTGGTAATACCTGATTCATTTCACACGAGACAATACGTAAGTCCTGATTCGTTTCACACTAGACAATAGGTAAGACCTGATTAGTTTCAGGCTAGACAATAAGTAAGACCTGATTCGTTTCACACTAGACAATAGGTAAGACCTGATTCGTTTCACACTAGACTATAGGTAAGACCTTAATCGTTTTGCACTAGATAGTAGGTAAGACCTGATTCGTTTCCCACTAGACCATAGGTAAGACCTGATTCATTTCACACAACGCAATACGTAAGACCTGATTCGTTTCACAGTAGACAGTAGGTAAGACCTGATTCGTTTCACACTAGACAATAAGTAAGACCTGATTCGTTTCACACGAGACAATAAGTAAGACCTGATTCGTTTCACACTAGACAGTAGGTAAGACCTGATTCGTTTCACACTAGAAAATAAGTAAGACCTGATTCATTCACACGAGACAATAAGTAAGACCTGATTCGTTTCACACTAGACAATAAGTAAGACCTAATTCGTCTCACACTAGACAGTAGGTAAGACCTGATTCGTTTCACACTAGACAATAGGTAAGACCTGATTCGTTTCACACTAGACATTAGGTAAGAGCTGATGCATTTCACACTAGACAATAGGTAAGAGCTGATTCATTTGGCACTAGACAAAAGGTAAGACCTGATTCGTTTGGCACTAGACAATAGGTAAGACCTGATTCATTTCCCACTAGACCATAGGTAAGACCTGATTCGTTTCACACTAGACAGTAGGTAAGACCTGATTCGTTTCACACTAGAAAATAAGTAAGACCTGATTCGTTTCACACGAGACAATAAGTAAGACCTGATTCGTTTCACACTAGTCAATAAGTAAGACCTGACTCGTTTCACACTAGACCATAGGTAAGACCTGATTCGTTTGGCACTAGACAATAGGTAAGACCTGATTCGTTTGGCACTAGACAAAAGGTAAGACCTGATTCATTTCCCACTAGACCATAGGTAAGACCTGGTTCATTTCACACTAGACCATAGGTAAGACCTGATTAATTTCACACTAGACCATAGGTAAGACTTGATTCGTTACACACTAGACAATGCGTAAGTCCTGATTCGTTTCACACTAGACAATAGGTAAGACCTGATTAGTTTCAGGCTAGACAATAAGTAAGACCTGATTCGTTTCACACTAGACAATAGGTAAGACCTGATTCGTTTCACACTAGACTATAGGTAAGACCTTAATCGTTTTGCACTAGATAGTAGGTAAGACCTGATTCGTTTCCCACTAGACCATAGGTAAGACCTGATTCATTTCACACAACGCAATACGTAAGACCTGATTCGTTTCACAGTAGACAGTAGGTAAGACCTGATTCGTTTCACACTAGACAATAAGTAAGACCTGATTCGTTTCACACGAGACAATAAGTAAGACCTGATTCGTTTCACACTAGACAGTAGGTAAGACCTGATTCGTTTCACACTAGAAAATAAGTAAGACCTGATTCATTCACACGAGACAATAAGTAAGACCTGATTCGTTTCACACTAGACAATAAGTAAGACCTAATTCGTTTCACACTAGACAGTAGGTAAGACCTGATTCGTTTCACACTAGACAATAGGTAAGACCTGATTCGTTTCACACTAGACATTAGGTAAGAGCTGATGCATTTCACACTAGACAATAGGTAAGAGCTGATTCATTTGGCACTAGACAAAAGGTAAGACCTGATTCGTTTGGCACTAGACAATAGGTAAGACCTGATTCATTTCCCACTAGACCATAGGTAAGACCTGATTCATTTCACACTAGACCATAGGTAAGACCTGATTCATTTCACACTAGACCATAGGTAAGACCTGATTCGTTACACACTAGACAATACGTAAGTCCTGATTCGTTTCACACTAGACAATAGGTAAGACCTGATTCGTTTCGCACTAGTCAATAAGTAAGACCTGATTCGTTTCACACTAGACCATAGGTAAGACCTGATTCGTTTCACATTAGACCATAGGTAAGACCTGATTTGTTTCACACTAGACCATAGGTAAGACCTGATTAATTTCACACTAGACCATAGGGGCGGCAGGGTAGCCTAGTGGTTAGAGCGTTGGACTAGTAACCGGAAGGTTGCGAGTTCAAACCCCCGAGCTGACAAGGTACAAATCTGTCGTTCTGCCCCTGAACAGGCAGTTAACCCACTGTTCCCAGGCCGTCATTGAAAATATGAATTTGTTCTTAACTGACTTGCCTGGTTAAATAAAGGTAAAAAAAAAAAAAAATAGGTAAGACCTGATTCGTTTCACACTAGACCATAGGTAAGACCTAATTAGTTTCGCACTAGACAGAAGGTAAGACCTGATTCGTTTCAAACTAGACAATAGGTAAAACCTGATTCGTTTCACACTAGACAATAGGTAAGAGCTGATTCATTTCACACTAGACAATAGGTAAGAGCTGATTCGTTTGGCACTAGACAATAGGTAAGACCTGATTCGTTTGGCACTAGACAATAGGTAAGACCTGATTCATTTCCCACTAGACCATAGGTAAGACCTGATTCATTTCACACTAGACCATAGGTAAGACCTGATTCATTTCCCACTAGACCATAGGTAAGACCTGATTCATTTCACACTAGACCATAGGTAAGACCTGATTCATTTCACACTAGACCATAGGTAAGACCTGATTCGTTTCACACTAGACAATAAGTAGGACCTGATTCGTTTCGCACTAGACAGAAGGTAAGACCTGATTTGTTTCGCACTAGACAGTAGGAAAGACCTGATTCGTTTCACACTAGACAGTAGGTAAGACCTGATTTGTTTCGCACTAGACAGTAGGAAAGACCTGATTCGTTTCACACTAGACAGTAGGTAAGACCTGATTCGTTTCCCACTAGACCATAGGGAAGTCCTGATTCATTTCACACGAGACAATTGGTAATACCTGATTCATTTCACACGAGACAATTTGTAATACCTGATTCGTTTCAGGCTAGACAATAGGTAAGACCTGATTCGTTTCACACTAGACCATAGGTAAGACCTGATTCATTTCACACGACGCAATACGTAAGACCTGATTCGTTTCAAACTAGATAATAGGTAAGACCTGATTCGTTTCCCACTAGACCATAGGTAAGACCTGATTCGTTTCACAATAGACCATAGGTAAGACCTGATTCATTTCACACTAGACAATAGGTAAGACCTGATTCGTTTCACACTAGACCATAGGTAAGTCCTGATTCGTTTCACACTAGACAAAAGGTAAGACATGATTTGTTTCAAACTAGACAATAAGTAAGACCTGATTCGTTTCACACTAGACAATAAGTAAGACCTGATTCGTTTCGCACTAGACAGAAGGTAAGACCTGATTTGTTTCGCACTAGACAGTAGGAAAGACCTGATTCGTTTCACACTAGACAGTAGGTAAGACCTGATTCGTTTCCCACTAGACCATAGGGAAGTCCTGATTCATTTCACACGAGACAATTGGTAATACCTGATTCATTTCACACGAGACAATTGGTAATACCTGATTCGTTTCAGGCTAGACAATAGGTAAGACCTGATTCGTTTCACACTAGACCATAGGTAAGACCTTATTCGTTTTGCACTAGATAGTAGGTGAGACCTGATTCGTTTCACACTAGACAATAGGTAAGACCTGATTCCTTTCCCACTAGACCATAGGTAAGACCTGATTCATTTCACACGACGCAATAAGTAAGACCTGATTCGTTTCACACTAGACCATAGGTAAGACCTGATTCATTTCACACGACGCAATACGTAAGACCTGATTCGTTTCAAACTAGATAATAGGTAAGACCTGATTCGTTTCCCACTAGACCATAGGTAAGACCTGATTCGTTTCACACTAAACCATAGGTAAGACCTGATTCATTTCACATTAGACAGTAGGTAAGACCTGATTCGTTTCACACTAGATAATAAGTAAGACCTGATTCGTTTCACACGAGACAATAAGTAAGACCTGATTCGTTTCACACTAGACAGTAGGTAAGACCTGATTCGTTTCACACTAGAAAATAAGTAAGACCTGATTCGTTTCACACGAGACAATAAGTAAGACCTGATTCGTTTCACACTAGACAATAAGTAAGACCTGATTCGTTTCACACTAGACCATAGGTAAGACCTAATTCGTTTCACACTAGACAGTAGGTAAGACCTGATTCGTTTCATACTAGACAATAGGTAAGACCTGATTCGTTTCACACTAGACATTAAGTAAAAGCTGATTCATTTCACACTAGACAATAGGTAAGAGCTGATTCGTTTGGCACTAGACAATAGGTAAGACCTGATTTGTTTGGCACTAGACAATAGGTAAGACCTGATTCATTTCCCACTAGACCATAGGTAAGACCTGATTCATTTCACACGACGCAATACGTAAGACCTGATTCGTTTCAAACTAGATAATAGGTAAGACCTGATTCGTTTCACACGAGACAATAAGTAAGACCTGATTCGTTTCACACTAGACAATAAGTAAGACCTGATTCGTTTCACACTAGACCATAGGTAAGACCTAATTCGTTTCACACTAGACAGTAGGTAAGACCTGATTCGTTTCAAACTAGATAATAGGTAAGACCTGATTCGTTTCCCACTAGACCATAGGTAAGACCTGATTCGTTTCACACTAGACCATAGGTAAGACCTGATTCATTTCACATTAGACAGTAGGTAAGACCTGATTCGTTTCACACTAGAAAATAAGTAAGACCTGATTCGTTTCACACGAGACAATAAGTAAGACCTGATTCGTTTCACACTAGACAATAAGTAAGACCTTATTCGTTTCACACTAGACCATAGGTAAGACCTAATTCGTTTCACACTCAACAGTAGGTAAGACCTGATTCGTTTCATACTAGACAATAGGTAAGACCTGATTCGTTTCACACTAGACATTAAGTAAAAGCTGATTCATTTCACACTAGACAATAGGTAAGAGCTGATTCGTTTGGCACTAGACAATAGGTAAGACCTGATTTGTTTGGCACTAGACAATAGGTAAGACCTGATTCATTTCCCACTAGACCATAGGTAAGACCTGATTCATTTCACACGACGCAATACGTAAGACCTGATTCGTTTCAAACTAGATAATAGGTAAGACCTGATTAGTTTCCCACTAGACCATAGGTAAGACCTGATTCGTTTCACACTAGACCATAGGTAAGACCTGATTCATTTCACATTAGACAGTAGGTAAGACCTGATTCGTTTCACACTAGATAATAAGTAAGCCCTGATTCGTTTCACACGAGACAATAAGTAAGACCTGATTCGTTTCACACGAGACAATAAGTAAGACCTGATTCGTTTCACACTAGACAATAAGTAAGACCTGATTCGTTTCACACTAGACCATAGGTAAGACCTAATTCGTTTCACACTAGACAGTAGGTAAGACCTGATTCGTTTCACACTAGACCATAGGGAAGTCCTGATTCATTTCACACGAGACAATTGGTAATACCTGATTCATTTCACACGAGACAATTGGTAATACCTGATTCGTTTCAGGCTAGACAATAGGTAAGACCTTATTCGTTTTGCACTAGGTAGTAGGTGAGACCTGATTCGTTTCACACTAGACAATAGGTAAGACCTGATTCATTTCACACTAGACCATAGGTAAGACCTGATTCATTTCACACGACGCAATAAGTAAGACCTGATTCGTTTCACACTAGACCATAGGTAAGACCTGATTCATTTCACACGACGCAATACGTAAGACCTGATTCGTTTCAAACTAGATAATAGGTAAGACCTGATTCGTTTCCCACTAGACCATAGGTAAGACCTGATTCGTTTCACACTAGACCATAGGTAAGACCTGATTCATTTCACATTAGACAGTAGGTAAGACCTGATTCGTTTCACACTAGAAAATACGTAAGACCTGATTCGTTTCACAGTAGACAGTAGGTAAGACCTGATTCATTTCACACTAGACAATAAGTAAGACCTGATTCGTTTCACACGAGACAATAAGTAAGACCTGATTCGTTTCACACTAAACAGTAGGTAAGACCTGATTCGTTTCACACTAGAAAATAAGTAAGACCTGATTCATTCACACGAGACAATAAGTAAGACCTGATTCGTTTCACACTAGACAATAAGTAAGACCTAATTCGTTTCACACTAGACAGTAGGTAAGACCTGATTCGTTTCACACTAGACAATAGGTAAGACCTGATTCGTTTCACACTAGACATTAGGTAAGAGCTGAAGCATTTCACACTAGACAATAGGTAAGACCTGATTCATTTCACACTAGACCATAGGTAAGACCTGATTCGTTTGGCACTAGACAATAGATAAGACCTGATTCATTTCCCACTAGACCATAGGTAAGACCTGATTCATTTCACACTAGACCATAGGTAAGACCTGATTCATTTCACACTAGACCATAGGTAAGACCTGATTCGTTACACACTAGACAATAGGTAAGACCTTATTCGTTTCGCACTAGTCAATAAGTAAGACCTGATTCGTTTCACACTAGACCATAGGTAAGACCTGATTCGTTTCACATTAGACCATAGGTAAGACCTGATTAGTTTCACACTAGACCATAGGTAAGACCTGATTAATTTCACACTAGACAGTAGGTAAGACCTGATTCGTTTCACACTAGACCATAGGGAAGTCCTGATTCATTTCACACGAGACAATTGGTAATACCTGATTCATTTCACACGAGACAATTGGTAATACCTGATTCGTTTCAGGCTAGACAATAGGTAAGACCTTATTCGTTTTGCACTAGGTAGTAGGTGAGACCTGATTCGTTTCACACTAGACAATAGGTAAGACCTGATTCATTTCACACTAGACCATAGGTAAGACCTGATTCATTTCACACGACGCAATAAGTAAGACCTGATTCGTTTCACACTAGACCATAGGTAAGACCTGATTCATTTCACACGACGCAATACGTAAGACCTGATTCGTTTCAAACTAGATAATAGGTAAGACCTGATTCGTTTCCCACTAGACCATAGGTAAGACCTGATTCGTTTCACACTAGACCATAGGTAAGACCTGATTCATTTCACATTAGACAGTAGGTAAGACCTGATTCGTTTCACACTAGAAAATACGTAAGACCTGATTCGTTTCACAGTAGACAGTAGGTAAGACCTGATTCATTTCACACTAGACAATAAGTAAGACCTGATTCGTTTCACACGAGACAATAAGTAAGACCTGATTCGTTTCACACTAAACAGTAGGTAAGACCTGATTCGTTTCACACTAGAAAATAAGTAAGACCTGATTCATTCACACGAGACAATAAGTAAGACCTGATTCGTTTCACACTAGACAATAAGTAAGACCTAATTCGTTTCACACTAGACAGTAGGTAAGACCTGATTCGTTTCACACTAGACAATAGGTAAGACCTGATTCGTTTCACAATAGACCATAGGTAAGACCTGATTCATTTCACACTAGACAATAGGTAAGACCTGATTCGTTTCACACTAGACCATAGGTAAGTCCTGATTCGTTTCACACTAGACAAAAGGTAAGACATGATTTGTTTCAAACTAGACAATAAGTAAGACCTGATTCGTTTCACACTAGACAATAAGTAAGACCTGATTCGTTTCGCACTAGACAGAAGGTAAGACCTGATTTGTTTCGCACTAGACAGTAGGAAAGACCTGATTCGTTTCACACTAGACAGTAGGTAAGACCTGATTCGTTTCCCACTAGACCATAGGGAAGTCCTGATTCATTTCACACGAGACAATTGGTAATACCTGATTCATTTCACACGAGACAATTGGTAATACCTGATTCGTTTCAGGCTAGACAATAGGTAAGACCTGATTCGTTTCACACTAGACCATAGGTAAGACCTTATTCGTTTTGCACTAGATAGTAGGTGAGACCTGATTCGTTTCACACTAGACAATAGGTAAGACCTGATTCCTTTCCCACTAGACCATAGGTAAGACCTGATTCATTTCACACGACGCAATAAGTAAGACCTGATTCGTTTCACACTAGACCATAGGTAAGACCTGATTCATTTCACACGACGCAATACGTAAGACCTGATTCGTTTCAAACTAGATAATAGGTAAGACCTGATTCGTTTCCCACTAGACCATAGGTAAGACCTGATTCGTTTCACACTAAACCATAGGTAAGACCTGATTCATTTCACATTAGACAGTAGGTAAGACCTGATTCGTTTCACACTAGATAATAAGTAAGACCTGATTCGTTTCACACGAGACAATAAGTAAGACCTGATTCGTTTCACACTAGACAGTAGGTAAGACCTGATTCGTTTCACACTAGAAAATAAGTAAGACCTGATTCGTTTCACACGAGACAATAAGTAAGACCTGATTCGTTTCACACTAGACAATAAGTAAGACCTGATTCGTTTCACACTAGACCATAGGTAAGACCTAATTCGTTTCACACTAGACAGTAGGTAAGACCTGATTCGTTTCATACTAGACAATAGGTAAGACCTGATTCGTTTCACACTAGACATTAAGTAAAAGCTGATTCATTTCACACTAGACAATAGGTAAGAGCTGATTCGTTTGGCACTAGACAATAGGTAAGACCTGATTTGTTTGGCACTAGACAATAGGTAAGACCTGATTCATTTCCCACTAGACCATAGGTAAGACCTGATTCATTTCACACGACGCAATACGTAAGACCTGATTCGTTTCAAACTAGATAATAGGTAAGACCTGATTCGTTTCACACGAGACAATAAGTAAGACCTGATTCGTTTCACACTAGACAATAAGTAAGACCTGATTCGTTTCACACTAGACCATAGGTAAGACCTAATTCGTTTCACACTAGACAGTAGGTAAGACCTGATTCGTTTCAAACTAGATAATAGGTAAGACCTGATTCGTTTCCCACTAGACCATAGGTAAGACCTGATTCGTTTCACACTAGACCATAGGTAAGACCTGATTCATTTCACATTAGACAGTAGGTAAGACCTGATTCGTTTCACACTAGAAAATAAGTAAGACCTGATTCGTTTCACACGAGACAATAAGTAAGACCTGATTCGTTTCACACTAGACAATAAGTAAGACCTGATTCGTTTCACACTAGACCATAGGTAAGACCTAATTCGTTTCACACTCAACAGTAGGTAAGACCTGATTCGTTTCATACTAGACAATAGGTAAGACCTGATTCGTTTCACACTAGACATTAAGTAAAAGCTGATTCATTTCACACTAGACAATAGGTAAGAGCTGATTCGTTTGGCACTAGACAATAGGTAAGACCTGATTTGTTTGGCACTAGACAATAGGTAAGACCTGATTCATTTCCCACTAGACCATAGGTAAGACCTGATTCATTTCACACGACGCAATACGTAAGACCTGATTCGTTTCAAACTAGATAATAGGTAAGACCTGATTAGTTTCCCACTAGACCATAGGTAAGACCTGATTCGTTTCACACTAGACCATAGGTAAGACCTGATTCATTTCACATTAGACAGTAGGTAAGACCTGATTCGTTTCACACTAGATAATAAGTAAGCCCTGATTCGTTTCACACGAGACAATAAGTAAGACCTGATTCGTTTCACACGAGACAATAAGTAAGACCTGATTCGTTTCACACTAGACAATAAGTAAGACCTGATTCGTTTCACACTAGACCATAGGTAAGACCTAATTCGTTTCACACTAGACAGTAGGTAAGACCTGATTCGTTTCACACTAGACCATAGGGAAGTCCTGATTCATTTCACACGAGACAATTGGTAATACCTGATTCATTTCACACGAGACAATTGGTAATACCTGATTCGTTTCAGGCTAGACAATAGGTAAGACCTTATTCGTTTTGCACTAGGTAGTAGGTGAGACCTGATTCGTTTCACACTAGACAATAGGTAAGACCTGATTCATTTCACACTAGACCATAGGTAAGACCTGATTCATTTCACACGACGCAATAAGTAAGACCTGATTCGTTTCACACTAGACCATAGGTAAGACCTGATTCATTTCACACGACGCAATACGTAAGACCTGATTCGTTTCAAACTAGATAATAGGTAAGACCTGATTCGTTTCCCACTAGACCATAGGTAAGACCTGATTCGTTTCACACTAGACCATAGGTAAGACCTGATTCATTTCACATTAGACAGTAGGTAAGACCTGATTCGTTTCACACTAGAAAATACGTAAGACCTGATTCGTTTCACAGTAGACAGTAGGTAAGACCTGATTCATTTCACACTAGACAATAAGTAAGACCTGATTCGTTTCACACGAGACAATAAGTAAGACCTGATTCGTTTCACACTAAACAGTAGGTAAGACCTGATTCGTTTCACACTAGAAAATAAGTAAGACCTGATTCATTCACACGAGACAATAAGTAAGACCTGATTCGTTTCACACTAGACAATAAGTAAGACCTAATTCGTTTCACACTAGACAGTAGGTAAGACCTGATTCGTTTCACACTAGACAATAGGTAAGACCTGATTCGTTTCACACTAGACATTAGGTAAGAGCTGAAGCATTTCACACTAGACAATAGGTAAGACCTGATTCATTTCACACTAGACCATAGGTAAGACCTGATTCGTTTGGCACTAGACAATAGATAAGACCTGATTCATTTCCCACTAGACCATAGGTAAGACCTGATTCATTTCACACTAGACCATAGGTAAGACCTGATTCATTTCACACTAGACCATAGGTAAGACCTGATTCGTTACACACTAGACAATAGGTAAGACCTTATTCGTTTCGCACTAGTCAATAAGTAAGACCTGATTCGTTTCACACTAGACCATAGGTAAGACCTGATTCGTTTCACATTAGACCATAGGTAAGACCTGATTAGTTTCACACTAGACCATAGGTAAGACCTGATTAATTTCACACTAGACAGTAGGTAAGACCTGATTCGTTTCACACTAGACCATAGGGAAGTCCTGATTCATTTCACACGAGACAATTGGTAATACCTGATTCATTTCACACGAGACAATTGGTAATACCTGATTCGTTTCAGGCTAGACAATAGGTAAGACCTTATTCGTTTTGCACTAGGTAGTAGGTGAGACCTGATTCGTTTCACACTAGACAATAGGTAAGACCTGATTCATTTCACACTAGACCATAGGTAAGACCTGATTCATTTCACACGACGCAATAAGTAAGACCTGATTCGTTTCACACTAGACCATAGGTAAGACCTGATTCATTTCACACGACGCAATACGTAAGACCTGATTCGTTTCAAACTAGATAATAGGTAAGACCTGATTCGTTTCCCACTAGACCATAGGTAAGACCTGATTCGTTTCACACTAGACCATAGGTAAGACCTGATTCATTTCACATTAGACAGTAGGTAAGACCTGATTCGTTTCACACTAGAAAATACGTAAGACCTGATTCGTTTCACAGTAGACAGTAGGTAAGACCTGATTCATTTCACACTAGACAATAAGTAAGACCTGATTCGTTTCACACGAGACAATAAGTAAGACCTGATTCGTTTCACACTAAACAGTAGGTAAGACCTGATTCGTTTCACACTAGAAAATAAGTAAGACCTGATTCATTCACACGAGACAATAAGTAAGACCTGATTCGTTTCACACTAGACAATAAGTAAGACCTAATTCGTTTCACACTAGACAGTAGGTAAGACCTGATTCGTTTCACACTAGACAATAGGTAAGACCTGATTCGTTTCACACTAGACATTAGGTAAGAGCTGAAGCATTTCACACTAGACAATAGGTAAGACCTGATTCATTTCACACTAGACCATAGGTAAGACCTGATTCGTTTGGCACTAGACAATAGATAAGACCTGATTCATTTCCCACTAGACCATAGGTAAGACCTGATTCATTTCACACTAGACCATAGGTAAGACCTGATTCATTTCACACTAGACCATAGGTAAGACCTGATTCGTTACACACTAGACAATAGGTAAGACCTTATTCGTTTCGCACTAGTCAATAAGTAAGACCTGATTCGTTTCACACTAGACCATAGGTAAGACCTGATTCGTTTCACATTAGACCATAGGTAAGACCTGATTAGTTTCACACTAGACCATAGGTAAGACCTGATTAATTTCACACTAGACCATAGGTAAGACCTGATTCGTTTCACACTAGACCATAGGTAAGACCTAATTAGTTTTGCACTAGACAGAAGGTAAGACCTGATTCGTTTCAAACTAGACAATAGGTAAAACCTGATTTGTTTCACACTAGACAATAGGTAAGAGCTGATTCATTTCACACTAGACAATAGGTAAGAGCTGATTCGTTTGGCACTACACAATAGGTAAGACCTGATTCGTTTGGCACTAGACAATAGGTAAGACCTGATTCATTTCCCACTAGACCATAGGTAAGACCTGATTCATTTCACACTAGACCATAGGTAAGACCTGATTCATTTCACACTAGACCATAGGTAAGACCTGATTCGTTTCACACTAGACAATAGGTAAGACCTGATTCGTTTCACACTAGACAATAGGTAAGACCTGATTCGTTTCACACTAGACAATAGGTAAGACCTGATTCATTTCACACTAGACCATAGGTAAGACCTGATTCGTTTCACACTAGACAAAAGGTAAGACATGATTTGTTTCAAACTAGACAATACGTAAGACCTGATTCGTTTCACACTAGACAATAAGTAAGACCTGATTCGTTTCGCACTAGACAGAAGGTAAGACCTGATTTGTTTCGCACTAGACAGTAGGAAAGACCTGATTCGTTTCACACTAGACAGTAGGTAAGACCTGATTCGTTTCCCACTAGACCATAGGGAAGTCCTGATTCATTTCACACGAGACAATTGGTAATACCTGATTCATTTCACACGAGACAATTGGTAATACCTGATTCGTTTCAGGCTAGACAATAGGTAAGACCTGATTCGTTTCACACTAGACCATAGGTAAGACCTTATTCGTTTTGCACTAGATAGTAGGTGAGACCTGATTCGTTTCACACTAGACAATAGGTAAGACCTGATTCCTTTCCCACTAGACCATAGGTAAGACCTGATTAATTTCACACTAGACCATAGGTAAGACCTGATTCATTTCACACGACGCAATAAGTAAGACCTGATTCGTTTCACACTAGACCATAGGTAAGACCTGATTCATTTCACACGACGCAATACGTAAGACCTGATTCGTTTCAAACTAGATAATAGGTAAGACCTGATTCGTTTCCCACTAGACCATAGGTAAGACCTGATTCGTTTCACAATAGACCATAGGTAAGACCTGATTCATTTCACACTAGACAATAGGTAAGACCTGATTCGTTTCACACTAGACCATAGGTAAGACCTGATTCGTTTCACACTAGACAAAAGGTAAGACATGATTTGTTTCAAACTAGACAATAAGTAAGACCTGATTCGTTTCACACTAGACAATAAGTAAGACCTGATTCGTTTCGCACTAGACAGAAGGTAAGACCTGATTTGTTTCGCACTAGACAGTAGGAAAGACCTGATTCGTTTCACACTAGACAGTAGGTAAGACCTGATTCGTTTCCCACTAGACCATAGGGAAGTCCTGATTCATTTCACACGAGACAATTGGTAATACCTGATTCATTTCACACGAGACAATTGGTAATACCTGATTCGTTTCAGGCTAGACAATAGGTAAGACCTGATTCGTTTCACACTAGACCATAGGTAAGATCTTATTCGTTTTGCACTAGATAGTAGGTGAGACCTGATTCGTTTCACACTAGACAATAGGTAAGACCTGATTCCTTTCCCACTAGACCATAGGTAAGACCTGATTCATTTCACACGACGCAATAAGTAAGACCTGATTCGTTTCACACTAGACCATAGGTAAGACCTGATTCATTTCACACGACGCAATACGTAAGACCTGATTCGTTTCAAACTAGATAATAGGTAAGACCTGATTCGTTTCACACTAGATAATAAGTAAGACCTGATTCGTTTCACACGAGACAATAAGTAAGACCTGATTCGTTTCACACTAGACAGTAGGTAAGACCTGATTCGTTTCACACTAGAAAATAAGTAAGACCTGATTCGTTTCACACGAGACAATAAGTAAGACCTGATTCGTTTCACACTAGACAATAAGTAAGACCTGATTCGTTTCACACTAGACCATAGGTAAGACCTAATTCGTTTCACACTAGACAGTAGGTAAGACCTGATTCGTTTCATACTAGACAATAGGTAAGACCTGATTCGTTTCACACTAGACATTAAGTAAAAGCTGATTCATTTCACACTAGACAATAGGTAAGAGCTGATTCGTTTGGCACTAGACAATAGGTAAGACCTGATTTGTTTGGCACTAGACAATAGGTAAGACCTGATTCATTTCCCACTAGACCATAGGTAAGACCTGATTCATTTCACACGACGCAATACGTAAGACCTGATTCGTTTCAAACTAGATAATAGGTAAGACCTGATTCGTTTCACACGAGACAATAAGTAAGACCTGATTCGTTTCACACTAGACAATAAGTAAGACCTGATTCGTTTCACACTAGACCATAGGTAAGACCTAATTCGTTTCACACTAGACAGTAGGTAAGACCTGATTCGTTTCAAACTAGATAATAGGTAAGACCTGATTCGTTTCCCACTAGACCATAGGTAAGACCTGATTCGTTTCACACTAGACCATAGGTAAGACCTGATTCATTTCACATTAGACAGTAGGTAAGACCTGATTCGTTTCACACTAGATAATAAGTAAGACCTGATTCGTTTCACACGAGACAATAAGTAAGACCTGATTCGTTTCACACTAGACAGTAGGTAAGACCTGATTCGTTTCACACTAGAAAATAAGTAAGACCTGATTCGTTTCACACGAGACAATAAGTAAGACCTGATTCGTTTCACACTAGACAATAAGTAAGACCTGATTCGTTTCACACTAGACCATAGGTAAGACCTAATTCGTTTCACACTAGACAGTAGGTAAGACCTGATTCGTTTCATACTAGACAGTAGGTAAGACCTGATTCGTTTCACACTAGACATTAAGTAAAAGCTGATTCATTTCACACTAGACAATAGGTAAGAGCTGATTCGTTTGGCACTAGACAATAGGTAAGACCTGATTTGTTTGGCACTAGACAATAGGTAAGACCTGATTCATTTCCCACTAGACCATAGGTAAGACCTGATTCATTTCACACGACGCAATACGTAAGACCTGATTCGTTTCAAACTAGATAATAGGTAAGACCTGATTCGTTTCCCACTAGACCATAGATAAGACCTGATTCGTTTCACACTAGACCATAGGTAAGAGCTGATTCATTTCACATTAGACAGTAGGTAAGACCTGATTCGTTTCACACTAGATAATAAGTAAGCCCTGATTCGTTTCACACGAGACAATAAGTAAGACCTGATTCGTTTCACACGAGACAATAAGTAAGACCTGATTCGTTTCACACTAGACAATAAGTAAGACCTGATTCGTTTCACACTAGACCATAGGTAAGACCTAATTCGTTTCACACTAGACAGTAGGTAAGACCTGATTCGTTTCACACTAGACCATAGGGAAGTCCTGATTCATTTCACACGAGACAATTGGTAATACCTGATACATTTCACACGAGACAATTGGTAATACCTGATTCGTTTCAGGCTAGACAATAGGTAAGACCTGATTCGTTTCACACTAGACCATAGGTAAGACCTTATTCGTTTTGCACTAGGTAGTAGGTGAGACCTGATTCGTTTCACACTAGACAATAGGTAAGACCTGATTCCTTTCCCACTAGACCATAGGTAAGACCTGATTCATTTCACACCTGACCATAGGTAAGACCTGATTCATTTCACACGACGCAATAAGTAAGACCTGATTCATTTCACACTAGACCATAGGTAAGACCTGATTCATTTCACACGACGCAATACGTAAGACCTGATTCGTTTCAAACTAGATAATAGGTAAGACCTGATTCGTTTCCCACTAGACCATAGGTAAGACCTGATTCGTTTCACACTAGACCATAGGTAAGACCTGATTCTTTTCCCACTAGACCATAGGTAAGACCTGATTCATTTCACACGACGCAATACGTAAGACCTGATTCGTTTCAAACTAGATAATAGGTAAGACCTGATTCGTTTCACACGAGACAATAAGTAAGACCTGATTCGTTTCACACTAGACAATAAGTAAGACCTGATTCGTTTCACACTAGACCATAGGTAAGACCTAATTCGTTTCACACTAGACAGTAGGTAAGACCTGATTCGTTTCAAACTAGATAATAGGTAAGACCTGATTCGTTTCCCACTAGACCATAGGTAAGACCTGATTCGTTTCACACTAGACCATAGGTAAGACCTGATTCATTTCACATTAGACAGTAGGTAAGACCTGATTCGTTTCACACTAGATAATAAGTAAGACCTGATTCGTTTCACACGAGACAATAAGTAAGACCTGATTCGTTTCACACTAGACAGTAGGTAAGACCTGATTCGTTTCACACTAGAAAATAAGTAAGACCTGATTCGTTTCACACGAGACAATAAGTAAGACCTGATTCGTTTCACACTAGACAATAAGTAAGACCTGATTCGTTTCACACTAGACCATAGGTAAGACCTAATTCGTTTCACACTAGACAGTAGGTAAGACCTGATTCGTTTCATACTAGACAATAGGTAAGACCTGATTCGTTTCACACTAGACATTAAGTAAAAGCTGATTCATTTCACACTAGACAATAGTTAAGAGCTGATTCGTTTGGCACTAGACAATAGGTAAGACCTGATTTGTTTGGCACTAGACAATAGGTAAGACCTGATTCATTTCCCACTAGACCATAGGTAAGACCTGATTCATTTCACACGACGCAATACGTAAGACCTGATTCGTTTCAAACTAGATAATAGGTAAGACCTGATTCGTTTCCCACTAGACCATAGGTAAGACCTGATTCGTTTCACACTAGACCATAGGTAAGACCTGATTCATTTCACACGAGACAATAAGTAAGACCTGATTCGTTTCACACTAGACAATAAGTAAGACCTGATTCGTTACACACTAGACCATAGGTAAGACCTAATTCGTTTCACACTAGACAGTAGGTAAGACCTGATTCGTTTCACACTAGACCATAGGGAAGTCCTGATTCATTTCACACGAGACAATTGGTAATACCTGATTCATTTCACACGAGACAATTGGTAATACCTGATTCGTTTCAGGCTAGACAATAGGTAAGACCTGATTCGTTTCACACTAGACCATAGGTAAGACCTTATTCGTTTTGCACTAGGTAGTAGGTGAGACCTGATTCGTTTCACACTAGACAATAGGTAAGACCTGATTCCTTTCCCACTAGACCATAGGTAAGACCTGATTCATTTCACACTAGACCATAGGTAAGACCTGATTCATTTCACACGACGCAATAAGTAAGACCTGATTCGTTTCACACTAGACCATAGGTAAGACCTGATTCATTTCACACGACGCAATACGTAAGACCTGATTCGTTTCAAACTAGATAATAGGTAAGACCTGATTCGTTTCCCACTAGACCATAGGTAAGACCTGATTCGTTTCATACTAGACAATAGGTAAGACCTGATTCGTTTCACACTAGACATTAAGTAAAAGCTGATTCATTTCACACTAGACAATAGTTAAGAGCTGATTCGTTTGGCACTAGACAATAGGTAAGACCTGATTTGTTTGGCACTAGACAATAGGTAAGACCTGATTCATTTCCCACTAGACCATAGGTAAGACCTGATTCATTTCACACGACGCAATACGTAAGACCTGATTCGTTTCAAACTAGATAATAGGTAAGACCTGATTCGTTTCCCACTAGACCATAGGTAAGACCTGATTCGTTTCACACTAGACCATAGGTAAGACCTGATTCATTTCACACGAGACAATAAGTAAGACCTGATTCGTTTCACACTAGACAATAAGTAAGACCTGATTCGTTACACACTAGACCATAGGTAAGACCTAATTCGTTTCACACTAGACAGTAGGTAAGACCTGATTCGTTTCACACTAGACCATAGGGAAGTCCTGATTCATTTCACACGAGACAATTGGTAATACCTGATTCATTTCACACGAGACAATTGGTAATACCTGATTCGTTTCAGGCTAGACAATAGGTAAGACCTGATTCGTTTCACACTAGACCATAGGTAAGACCTTATTCGTTTTGCACTAGGTAGTAGGTGAGACCTGATTCGTTTCACACTAGACAATAGGTAAGACCTGATTCCTTTCCCACTAGACCATAGGTAAGACCTGATTCATTTCACACCTGACCATAGGTAAGACCTGATTCATTTCACACGACGCAATAAGTAAGACCTGATTCATTTCACACTAGACCATAGGTAAGACCTGATTCATTTCACACGACGCAATACGTAAGACCTGATTCGTTTCAAACTAGATAATAGGTAAGACCTGATTCGTTTCCCACTAGACCATAGGTAAGACCTGATTCGTTTCACACTAGACCATAGGTAAGACCTGATTCTTTTCCCACTAGACCATAGGTAAGACCTGATTCATTTCACACGACGCAATACGTAAAACCTGATTCGTTTCAAACTAGATAATAGGTAAGACCTGATTCGTTTCACACGAGACAATAAGTAAGACCTGATTCGTTTCACACTAGACAATAAGTAAGACCTGATTCGTTTCACACTAGACCATAGGTAAGACCTAATTCGTTTCACACTAGACAGTAGGTAAGACCTGATTCGTTTCAAACTAGATAATAGGTAAGACCTGATTCGTTTCCCACTAGACCATAGGTAAGACCTGATTCGTTTCACACTAGACCATAGGTAAGACCTGATTCATTTCACATTAGACAGTAGGTAAGACCTGATTCGTTTCACACTAGATAATAAGTAAGACCTGATTCGTTTCACACGAGACAATAAGTAAGACCTGATTCGTTTCACACTAGACAGTAGGTAAGACCTGATTCGTTTCACACTAGAAAATAAGTAAGACCTGATTCGTTTCACACGAGACAATAAGTAAGACCTGATTCGTTTCACACTAGACAATAAGTAAGACCTGATTCGTTTCACACTAGACCATAGGTAAGACCTAATTCGTTTCACACTAGACAGTAGGTAAGACCTGATTCGTTTCATACTAGACAATAGGTAAGACCTGATTCGTTTCACACTAGACATTAAGTAAAAGCTGATTCATTTCACACTAGACAATAGTTAAGAGCTGATTCGTTTGGCACTAGACAATAGGTAAGACCTGATTTGTTTGGCACTAGACAATAGGTAAGACCTGATTCATTTCCCACTAGACCATAGGTAAGACCTGATTCATTTCACACGACGCAATACGTAAGACCTGATTCGTTTCAAACTAGATAATAGGTAAGACCTGATTCGTTTCCCACTAGACCATAGGTAAGACCTGATTCGTTTCACACTAGACCATAGGTAAGACCTGATTCATTTCACACGAGACAATAAGTAAGACCTGATTCGTTTCACACTAGACAATAAGTAAGACCTGATTCGTTTCACACTAGACCATAGGTAAGACCTAATTCGTTTCACACTAGACAGTAGGTAAGACCTGATTCGTTTCACACTAGACCATAGGGAAGTCCTGATTCATTTCACACGAGACAATTGGTAATACCTGATTCATTTCACACGAGACAATTGGTAATACCTGATTCGTTTCAGGCTAGACAATAGGTAAGACCTGATTCGTTTCACACTAGACCATAGGTAAGACCTTATTCGTTTTGCACTAGGTAGTAGGTGAGACCTGATTCGTTTCACACTAGACAATAGGTAAGACCTGATTCCTTTCCCACTAGACCATAGGTAAGACCTGATTCATTTCACACTAGACCATAGGTAAGACCTGATTCATTTCACACGACGCAATAAGTAAGACCTGATTCGTTTCACACTAGACCATAGGTAAGACCTGATTCATTTCACACGACGCAATACGTAAGACCTGATTCGTTTCAAACTAGATAATAGGTAAGACCTGATTCGTTTCCCACTAGACCATAGGTAAGACCTGATTCGTTTCACACTAGACCATAGGTAAGACCTGATTCATTTCACATTAGACAGTAGGTAAGACCTGATTCGTTTCACACTAGATAATAAGTAAGACCTGATTCGTTTCACACGAGACAATAAGTAAGACCTGATTCGTTTCACACTAGACAGTAGGTAAGACCTGATTCGTTTCACACTAGAAAATAAGTGAGACCTGATTCGTTTCACACGAGACAATAAGTAAGACCTGATTCGTTTCACACTAGACAATAAGTAAGACCTGTTTCGTTTCACACTAGACCATAGGTAAGACCTAATTCGTTTCACACTAGACAGTAGGTAAGACCTGATTCGTTTCACACTAGACAATAGGTAAGACCTGATTCGTTTCACACGAGACAATAAGTAAGACCTGATTCGTTTCACACTAGACAATAAGTAAGACCTGATTCATTTCACACTAGACCATAGGTAAGACCTAATTCGTTTCACACTAGACAGTAGGTAAGACCTGATTCGTTTCACACTAGACAATAGGTAAGACCTGATTCGTTTCACACTAGACATTAGGTAAGAGCTGATTCATTTCACATTAGACAATAAGTAAGACCTTATTCGTTTTGCACTAGATAGTAGGTGAGACCTGATTCGTTTCCCACTAGACCATAGGTAAGACCTGATTCATTTCACACGACGCAATACGTAAGACCTGATTCGTTTCACAGTAGACAGTAGGTAAGACCTGATTCGTTTCACACTAGACAATAAGTAAGACCTGATTCGTTTCACACGAGACAATAAGTAAGACCTGATTCGTTTCACACTAGACAGTAGGTAAGACCTGATTCGTTTCACACTAGAAAATAAGTAAGACCTGATTCATTCACACGAGACAATAAGTAAGACCTGATTCGTTTCACACTAGACAATAAGTAAGACCTAATTCGTTTCACACTAGACAGTAGGTAAGACCTGATTCGTTTCACACTAGACAATAGGTAAGACCTGATTCGTTTCACACTAGACATTAGGTAAGAGCTGATTCATTTCACACTAGACAATAGGTAAGAGCTGATTCGTTTGGCACTAGACAAAAGGTAAGACCTGATTCGTTTGGCACTAGACAATAGGTAAGACCTGATTCATTTCCCACTAGACCATAGGTAAGACCTGATTCATTTCACACTAGACCATAGGTAAGACCTGATTCATTTCACACTAGACCATAGGTAAGACCTGATTCGTTACACACTAGACAATACGTAAGTCCTGATTCGTTTCACACTAGACAATAGGTAAGACCTGATTCGTTTCACACTAGACAATAAGTAAGACCTGTTTCGTTTCACACTAGACCATAGGTAAGACCTAATTCGTTTCACACTAGACAGTAGGTAAGACCTGATTCGTTTCACACTAGACAATAGGTAAGACCTGATTCGTTTCACACGAGACAATAAGTAAGACCTGATTCGTTTCACACTAGACAATAAGTAAGACCTGATTCGTTTCACACTAGACCATAGGTAAGACCTAATTCGTTTCACACTAGACAGTAGGTAAGACCTGATTCGTTTCACACTAGACAATAGGTAAGACCTGATTCGTTTCACACTAGACATTAGGTAAGAGCTGATTCATTTCACATTAGACAATAAGTAAGACCCTATTCGTTTTGCACTAGATAGTAGGTGAGACCTGATTCGTTTCCCACTAGACCATAGGTAAGACCTGATTCATTTCACACGACGCAATACGTAAGACCTGATTCGTTTCACAGTAGACAGTAGGTAAGACCTGATTCGTTTCACACGAGACAATAAGTAAGACCTGATTCGTTTCACACTAGACAGTAGGTAAGACCTGATTCGTTTCACACTAGAAAATAAGTAAGACCTGATTCATTCACACGAGACAATAAGTAAGACCTGATTCGTTTCACACTAGACAATAAGTAAGACCTAATTCGTTTCACACTAGACAGTAGGTAAGACCTGATTCGTTTCACACTAGACAATAGGTAAGACCTGATTCGTTTCACACTAGACATTAGGTAAGAGCTGATTCATTTCACACTAGACAATAGGTAAGAGCTGATTCGTTTGGCACTAGACAAAAGGTAAGACCTGATTCGTTTGGCACTAGACAATAGGTAAGACCTGATTCATTTCCCACTAGACCATAGGTAAGACCTGATTCATTTCACACTAGACCATAGGTAAGACCTGATTCATTTCACACTAGACCATAGGTAAGACCTGATTCGTTACACACTAGACAATACGTAAGTCCTGATTCGTTTCACACTAGACAATAGGTAAGACCTGATTCGTTTCGCACTAGTCAATAAGTAAGACCTGATTCTTTTCACACTAGACCATAGGTAAGACCTGATTCGTTTCACATTAGACCTTAGGTAAGACCTGATTCGTTTCACACTAGACCATAGGTAAGACCTAATTCGTTTCACACTAGACAGTAGGTAAGACCTGATTCGTTTCACACTAGACAATAGGTAAGACCTGATTCGTTTCACACTAGACATTAGGTAAGAGCTGATTCATTTCACATTAGACAATAAGTAAGACCTTATTCGTTTTGCACTAGATAGTAGGTAAGACCTGATTCGTTTCCCACTAGACCATAGGTAAGACCTGATTCATTTCACACGACGCAATACGTAAGACCTGATTCGTTTCACAGTAGACAGTAGGTAAGACCTGATTCGTTTCACACTAGACAATAAGTAAGACCTGATTCGTTTCACACGAGACAATAAGTAAGACCTGATTCGTTTCACACTAGACAGTAGGTAAGACCTGATTCGTTTCACACTAGAAAATAAGTAAGACCTGATTCATTCACACGAGACAATAAGTAAGACCTGATTCGTTTCACACTAGACAATAAGTAAGACCTAATTCGTTTCACACTAGACAGTAGGTAAGACCTGATTCGTTTCACACTAGACAATAGGTAAGACCTGATTCGTTTCACACTAGACATTAGGTAAGAGCTGATTCATTTCACACTAGACAATAGGTAAGAGCTGATTCGTTTGGCACTAGACAAAAGGTAAGACCTGATTCGTTTGGCACTAGACAATAGGTAAGACCTGATTCATTTCCCACTAGACCATAGGTAAGACCTGATTCATTTCACACTAGACCATAGGTAAGACCTGATTCATTTCACACTAGACCATAGGTAAGACCTGATTCGTTACACACTAGACAATACGTAAGTCCTGATTCGTTTCACACTAGACAATAGGTAAGACCTGATTCGTTTCGCACTAGTCAATAAGTAAGACCTGATTCTTTTCACACTAGACCATAGGTAAGACCTGATTCGTTTCACACTAGACAATAGGTAAGTCCTGATTCGTTTCACACTAGACAATAGGTAAGACCTGATTCGTTTCGCACTAGTCAATAAGTAAGACCTAATTCGTTTCACACTAGACAGTAGGTAAGACCTGATTCGTTTCACACTAGACAATAGGTAAGACCTGATTCGTTTCACACTAGACATTAGGTAAGAGCTGATTCATTTCACATTAGACCATAGGTAAGACCTGATTCGTTTCACACTAGACCATAGGTAAGACCTGATTAATTTCACACGACGCAATACGTAAGACCTGATTCGTTTCACAGTAGACAGTAGGTAAGACCTGATTCGTTTCACACTAGACAATAAGTAAGACCTGATTCGTTTCACACTAGACAGTAGGTAAGACCTGATTCGTTTCACACTAGAAAATAAGTAAGACCTGATTCATTCACACGAGACAATAAGTAAGACCTGATTCGTTTCACACTAGACAATAAGTAAGACCTAATTCGTTTCACACTAGACAGTAGGTAAGACCTGATTCGTTTCACACTAGACAATAGGTAAGACCTGATTCGTTTCAAACTAGACATTAGGTAAGAGCTGATTCATTTCACACTAGACAATAGGTAAGAGCTGATTCGTTTGGCACTAGACAAAAGGTAAGACCTGATTCGTTTGGCACTAGACAATAGGTAAGACCTGATTCATTTCCCACTAGACCATAGGTAAGACCTGATTCATTTCACACTAGACCATAGGTAAGACCTGATTCATTTCCCACTAGACCATAGGTAAGACCTGATTCATTTCACACTAGACCATAGGTAAGACCTGATTCGTTACACAGTAGACAATACGTAAGTCCTGATTCGTTTCACACTAGACAATAGGTAAGACCTGATTCGTTTCGCACTAGTCAATAAGTAAGACCTGATTCTTTTCACACTAGACCATAGGTAAGACTTGATTCGTTTCACATTAGACCATAGGTAAGAGCTGATTCGTTTCACACTAGACCATAGGTAAGACCTGATTAATTTCACACTAGACCATAGGTAAGACCTGATTCGTTTCACACTAGACCATAGGTAAGACCTAATTCGTTTCGCACTAGACAGAAGGTAAGACCTGATTCGTTTCAAACTAGACAATAGGTAAGACCTGATTCGTTTCACACTAGACAATAGGTAAGAGCTGATTCATTTCACACTAGACAATAGGTAAGAGCTGATTGGTTTGGCACTAGACAATAGGTAAGACCTGATTCGTTTGGCACTAGACAATAGGTAAGACCTGATTAATTTCCCACTAGACCATAGGTAAGACCTGATTCATTTCACACTAGACCATAGGTAAGACCTGATTCGTTTCACACTAGACAATAAGTAAGACCTGATTCGTTTCGCACTAGACAGAAGGTAAGACCTGATTTGTTTCGCACTAGACAGTAGGAAAGACCTGATTCGTTTCACACTAGACAGTAGGTAAGACCTGATTCGTTTCCCACTAGACCATAGGGAAGTCCTGATTCATTTCACACGAGACAATTGGTAAAACCTGATTCATTTCACACGAGACAATTGGTAATACCTGATTCGTTTCAGGCTAGACAATAGGTAAGACCTGATTCGTTTCACACTAGACCATAGGTAAGACCTTATTCGTTTTGCACTAGATAGTAGGTGAGACCTGATTCGTTTCACACTAAACAATAGGTAAGACCTGATTCCTTTCCCACTAGACCATAGGTAAGACCTGATTCATTTCACACTAGACCATAGGTAAGACCTGATTCATTTCACACGACGCAATAAGTAAGACCTGATTCGTTTCACACTAGACCATAGGTAAGACCTGATTCATTTCACACGACGCAATACGTAAGACCTGATTCGTTTCAAACTAGATAATAGGTAAGACCTGATTCGTTTCCCACTAGACCATAGGTAAGACCTGATTCGTTTCACACTAGACCATAGGTAAGACCTGATTCATTTCACATTAGACAGTAGGTAAGACCTGATTCGTTTCACACTAGATAATAAGTAAGACCTGATTCGTTTCACACGAGACAATAAGTAAGACCTGATTCGTTTCACACTAGACAGTAGGTAAGACCTGATTCGTTTCACACTAGAAAATAAGTAAGACCTGATTCGTTTCACACGAGACAATAAGTAAGACCTGATTCGTTTCACACTAGACAATAAGTAAGACCTGATTCGTTTCACACTAGACCATAGGTAAGACCTAATTCGTTTCACACTAGACAGTAGGTAAGACCTGATTCGTTTCACACTAGACAATAGGTAAGACCTGATTCGTTTCACACTAGACATTAAGTAAAAGCTGATTCATTTCACACTAGACAATAGGTAAGAGCTGATTCGTTTGGCACTAGACAATAGGTAAGACCTGATTTGTTTGGCACTAGACAATAGGTAAGACCTGATTCATTTCCCACTAGACCATAGGTAAGACCTGATTCATTTCACACTAGACCATAGGTAAGACCTGATTCATTTCACACTAGACCATAGGTAAGACCTGATTCGTTACACACTAGACAATACTTAAGTCCTGATTCGTTTCACACTAGACAATAGGTAAGACCTGATTAGTTTCAGGCTAGACAATAAGTAAGACCTGATTTGTTTCACACTAGACAATAGGTAAGACCTGATTCGTTTCACACTAGACCATAGGTAAGACCTTATTCGTTTTGCACTAGATAGTAGGTAAGACCTGATTCGTTTCCCACTAGACCATAGGTAAGACCTGATTCATTTCACACGACGCAATATGTAAGACCTGATTCGTTTCAAACTAGATAATAGGTAAGACCTGATTCGTTTCACACGAGACAATAAGTAAGACCTGATTCGTTTCACACTAGACAATAAGTAAGACCTGATTCGTTTCACACTAGACCATAGGTAAGACCTAATTCGTTTCACACTAGACAGTAGGTAAGACCTGATTCGTTTCACACTAGACAATAGGTAAGACCTGATTCGTTTCACACTAGACATTAGGTAAGAGCTGATTCATTTCACATTAGACAATAAGTAAGACCTGATTCGTTTCACACTAGACAATAGGTAAGACCTGATTTGTTTCACACTAGACCATAGGTAAGACCTTATTCGTTTTGCAATAGATAGTAGGTAAGACCTGATTCATTTCACACTAGACAATAGGTAAGAGCTGATTCGTTTGGCACTAGACAAAAGGTAAGACCTGATTCGTTTGGCACTAGACAATAGGTAAGACCTGATTCATTTCCCACTAGACCATAGGTAAGACCTGATTCATTTCACACTAGACCATAGGTAAGACCTGATTCATTTCACACTAGACCATAGGTAAGACCTGATTCGTTACACACTAGACAATACGTAAGTCCTGATTCGTTTCACACTAGACAATAGGTAAGACCTGATTCGTTTCGCACTAGTCAATAAGTAAGACCTGATTCTTTTCACACTAGACCATAGGTAAGACCTGATTCGTTTCACATTAGACCATAGGTAAGACCTGATTCGTTTCACACTAGACCATAGGTAAGACCTGATTAATTTCCCACTAGACCATAGGTAAGACCTGATTCATTTCACACTAGACCATAGGTAAGACCTGATTCGTTTCACACTAGACAATAGGTAAGACCTGATTCGTTTCACACTAGACAATAGGCAAGACCTGATTCGTTTCACACTAGACAATAGGTAAGACCTGATTCGTTTCATACTAGACCATAGGTAAGACCTGATTCGTTTCACACTAGACAAAAGGTAAGACATGATTTGTTTCAAACTAGACAATAAGTAAGACCTGATTCGTTTCACACTAGACAATAAGTAAGACCTGATTCGTTTCGCACTAGACAGAAGGTAAGACCTGATTTGTTTCGCACTAGACAGTAGGAAAGACCTGATTGATTTGTTTCACACTAGACAGTAGGTAAGACCTGATTCGTTTCCCACTAGACCATAGGGAAGTCCTGATTCATTTCACACGAGACAATTGGTAATACCTGATTAATTTCACACGAGACAATTGGTAATACCTGATTCGTTTCAGGCTAGACAATAGGTAAGACCTGTTTCGTTTCACACTAGACCATAGGTAAGACCTTATTTGTTTTGCACTAGATAGTAGGTGAGACCTGATTCGTTTCACACTAGACAATAGGTAAGACCTGATTCCTTTCCCACTAGACCATAGGTAAGACCTGATTCATTTCACACTAGACCATAGGTAAGACCTGATTCATTTCACACGACGCAATAAGTAAGACCTGATTCGTTTCACACTAGACCATAGGTAAGACCTGATTCATTTCACACGACGCAATACGTAAGACCTGATTCGTTTCAAACTAGATAATAGGTAAGACCTGATTCGTTTCCCACTAGATCATAGGTAAGACCTGATTCGTTTCACACTAGACCATAGGTAAGACCTGATTCATTTCACATTAGACAGTAGGTAAGACCTGATTCGTTTCACACTAGATAATAAGTAAGACCTGATTCGTTTCACACGAGACAATAAGTAAGACCTGATTCGTTTCACACTAGACAGTAGGTAAGACCTGATTCGTTTCACACTAGAAAATAAGTAAGACCTGATTCGTTTCACACGAGACAATAAGTAAGACCTGATTCGTTTCACACTAGACAATAAGTAAGACCTGATTCGTTTCACACTAGACCATAGGTAAGACCTAATTCGTTTCACACTAGACAGTAGGTAAGACCTGATTCGTTTCACACTAGACAATAGGTAAGACCTGATTCGTTTCACACTAGACATTAAGTAAACGCTGATTCATTTCACACTAGACAATAGGTAAGAGCTGATTCGTTTGGCACTAGACAATAGGTAATACCTGATTTGTTTGGCACTAGACAATAGGTAAGACCTGATTCATTTCCCACTAGACCATAGGTAAGACCTGATTCATTTCACACTAGACCATAGGTAAGACCTGATTCGTTACACACTAGACAATACTTAAGTCCTGATTCGTTTCACACTAGACAATAGGTAAGACCTGATTAGTTTCAGGCTAGACAATAAGTAAGACCTGATTCGTTTCACACTAGACAATAGGTAAGACCTGATTCGTTTCACACTAGACCATAGGTAAGACCTTATTCGTTTTGCACTAGATAGTAGGTAAGACCTGATTCGTTTCCCACTAGACCATAGGTAAGACCTGATTCATTTCACACGACGCAATACGTAAGACCTGATTCGTTTCAAACTAGATAATAGGTAAGACCTGATTCGTTTCACACGAGACAATAAGTAAGACCTGATTCGTTTCACACTAGACAATAAGTAAGACCTGATTCGTTTCACACTAGACCATAGGTAAGACCTAATTCGTTTCACACTAGACAGTAGGTAAGACCTGATTCGTTTCACACTAGACAATAGGTAAGACCTGATTCGTTTCACACTAGACATTACGTAAGACCTACTTTGTTTCACACTAGACCATAGGTAAGACCTTATTCGTTTTCCAATAGATCGTAGGTAAGACCTGATTCATTTCACACTAGACCATAGGTAAGACCTGATTCGTTACACACTAGACATTACGTAAGTCCTGATTCGTTTCACACTAGACAATAGGTAAGACCTGATTCGTTTCGCACTAGTCAATAAGTAAGACCTGATTCGTTTCACACTAGACCATAGGTAAGACCTGATTCGTTTCACATTAGACCATAGGTAAGACCTGATTCGTTTCACACTAGACCATAGGTAAGACCTGATTCGTTACACACTAGACAATACGTAAGTCCTGATTCGTTTCACACTAGACCATAGGTAAGACCTGATTCGTTACACACTAGACAATACTTAAGTCCTGATTCGTTTCACACTAGACAATAGGTAAGACCTGATTAGTTTCAGGCTAGACAATAAGTAAGACCTGATTCGTTTCACACTAGACAATAGGTAAGACCTGATTCGTTTCACACTAGACCATAGGTAAGACCTTATTCGTTTTGCACTAGATAGTAGGTAAGACCTGATTCGTTTCCCACTAGACCATAGGTAAGACCTGATTCATTTCACACGACGCAATACGTAAGACCTGATTCGTTTCAAACTAGATAATAGGTAAGACCTGATTCGTTTCACACGAGACAATAAGTAAGACCTGATTCGTTTCACACTAGACAATAAGTAAGACCTGATTCGTTTCACACTAGACCATAGGTAAGACCTAATTCGTTTCACACTAGACAGTAGGTAAGACCTGATTCGTTTCACACTAGACAATAGGTAAGACCTGATTCGTTTCACACTAGACATTAGGTAAGACCTACTTTGTTTCACACTAGACCATAGGTAAGACCTTATTCGTTTTGCAATAGATAGTAGGTAAGACCTGATTCATTTCACACTAGACCATAGGTAAGACCTGATTCGTTACACACTAGACAATACGTAAGTCCTGATTCGTTTCACACTAGACAATAGGTAAGACCTGATTCGTTTCGCACTAGTCAATAAGTAAGACCTGATTCGTTTCACACTAGACCATAGGTAAGACCTGATTCGTTTCACATTAGACCATAGGTAAGACCTGATTCGTTTCACACTAGACCATAGGTAAGACCTAATTAGTTTCGCACTAGACAGAAGGTAAGACCTGATTCGTTTCACACTAGACAATAGGTAAGACCTGATTCGTTTCACACTAGACAATAGGTAAGAGCTGATTCATTTCACACTAGACAATAGGTAAGAGCTGATTCTTTTGGCACTAGACAATAGGTAAGACCTGATTCGTTACACACTAGACAATACGTAAGTCCTGATTCGTTTCACATTAGACCATAGGTAAGACCTGATTCGTTTCACACTAGACCATAGGTAAGACCTAATTCGTTTCGCACTAGACAGAAGGTAAGACCTGATTCGTTTCACACTAGACAATAGGTAAGACCTGATTCGTTTCACACTTGACAATAGGTAAGAGCTGATTCATTTCACACTAGACAATAGGTAAGAGCTGATTCGTTTGGCACTAGACAATAGGTAAGACCTGATTCGTTTGGCACTAGACAATAGGTAAGACCTGATTCATTTCCCACTAGACCATAGGTAAGTCCTGATTCGTTTCACACTAGACCATAGGTAAGACCTGATTCGTTACACACTAGACAATACTTAAGTCCTGATTCGTTTCACACTAGACAATAGGTAAGACCTGATTAGTTTCAGGCTAGACAATAAGTAAGACCTGATTCGTTTCACACTAGACAATAGGTAAGACCTGATTCGTTTCACACTAGACCATAGGTAAGACCTTATTCGTTTTGCACTAGATAGTAGGTAAGACCTGATTCGTTTCCCACTAGACCATAGGTAAGACCTGATTCATTTCACACGACGCAATACGTAAGACCTGATTCGTTTCAAACTAGATAATAGGTAAGACCTGATTCGTTTCACACGAGACAATAAGTAAGACCTGATTCGTTTCACACTAGACAATAAGTAAGACCTGATTCGTTTCACACTAGACCATAGGTAAGACCTAATTCGTTTCACACTAGACAGTAGGTAAGACCTGATTCGTTTCACACTAGACAATAGGTAAGACCTGATTCGTTTCACACTAGACATTAGGTAAGACCTACTTTGTTTCACACTAGACCATAGGTAAGACCTTATTCGTTTTGCAATAGATAGTAGGTAAGACCTGATTCATTTCACACTAGACCATAGGTAAGACCTGATTCGTTACACACTAGACAATACGTAAGTCCTGATTCGTTTCACACTAGACAATAGGTAAGACCTGATTCGTTTCGCACTAGTCAATAAGTAAGACCTGATTCGTTTCACACTAGACCATAGGTAAGACCTGATTCGTTTCACATTAGACCATAGGTAAGACCTGATTCGTTTCACACTAGACCATAGGTAAGACCTAATTCGTTTCGCACTAGACAGAAGGTAAGACCTGATTCGTTTCACACTAGACAATAGGTAAGACCTGATTCGTTTCACACTAGACAATAGGTAAGAGCTGATTCATTTCACACTAGACAATAGGTAAGAGCTGATTCTTTTGGCACTAGACAATAGGTAAGACCTGATTCGTTACACACTAGACAATACGTAAGTCCTGATTCGTTTCACATTAGACCATAGGTAAGACCTGATTCGTTTCACACTAGACCATAGGTAAGACCTAATTCGTTTCGCACTAGACAGAAGGTAAGACCTGATTCGTTTCACACTAGACAATAGGTAAGACCTGATTCGTTTCACACTTGACAATAGGTAAGAGCTGATTCATTTCACACTAGACAATAGGTAAGAGCTGATTCGTTTGGCACTAGACAATAGGTAAGACCTGATTCGTTTGGCACTAGACAATAGGTAAGACCTGATTCATTTCCCACTAGACCATAGGTAAGACCTGATTCATTTCACACTAGACCATAGGTAAGACCTGATTCATTTCACACTAGACCATAGGTAAGACCTGATTCGTTTCACACTAGACAATAGGTAAGACCTGATTTGTTTCACACTAGACAATAGGTAAGACCTGATTCGTTTCATACTAGACCATAGGTAAGACCTGATTCGTTTCACACTAGACAAAAGGTAAGACATGATTTGTTTCAAACTAGACAATAAGTAAGACCTGATTCGTTTCACACTAGACAATAAGTAAGACCTGATTCGTTTCGCACTAGACAGTAGGAAAGACCTGATTCGTTTCACACTAGACAGTAGGTAAGACCTGATTCGTTTCCCACTAGACCATAGGGAAGTCCTGATTCATTTCACACGAGACAATTGGTAATACCTGATTCATTTCACACGAGACAATTGGTAATACCTGATTCGTTTCAGGCTAGACAATAGGTAAGACCTGATTCGTTTCACACTAGACCATAGGTAAGACCTTATTCGTTTTGCACTAGATAGTAGGTGAGACCTGATTCGTTTCACACTAGACAATAGGTAAGACCTGATTCCTTTCACACTAGACAGTAGGTAAGACCTGATTCATTTCACACTAGACCATAGGTAAGACCTGATTCATTTCACACGACGCAATAAGTAAGACCTGATTCGTTTCACACTAGACCATGGGTAAGACCTGACTCATTTCACATGACGCAATGCGTAAGACCTGATTCGTTTCAAACTAGATAATAGGTAAGACCTGATTCGTTTCCCACTAGACCATAGGTAAGACCTGATTCGTTTCACACTAGACCATAGGTAAGACCTGATTCATTTCACATTAGACAGTAGGTAAGACCTGATTCGTTTCACACTAGATAATAAGTAAGACCAGATTCGTTTCACACGAGACAATAAGTAAGACCTGATTCGTTTCACACTAGACAGTAGGTAAGACCTGATTCGTTTCACACTAGACCAGAGGTAAGACCTAATTCGTTTCACACTAGACAGTAGGTAAGACCTGATTCGTTTCACACTAGACAATAGGTAAGACCTGATTCGTTTCACACTAGACATTAAGTAAAAGCTGATTCATTTCACACTAGACAATAGGTAAGAGCTGATTCGTTTGGCACTAGACAATAGGTAAGACCTGATTTGTTTGGCACTAGACAATAGGTAAGACCTGATTCATTTCCCACTAGACCATAGGTAAGACCTGATTCATTTCACACTAGACCATAGGTAAGACCTGATTCATTTCACACTAGACCATAGGTAAGACCTGATTCGTTACACACTAGACAATACGTAAGTCCTGATTCGTTTCACACTAGACAATAGGTAAGACCTGATTAGTTTCAGGCTAGACAATAAGTAAGACCTGATTCGTTTCACACTAGACAATAGGTAAGACCTGATTCGTTTCACACTAGACCATAGGTAAGACCTTATTCGTTTTGCACTAGATAGTAGGTAAGACCTGATTCGTTTCCCACTAGACCATAGGTAAGACCTGATTAATTTCACACGACGCAATACGTAAGACCTGATTCGTTTCAAACTAGATAATAGGTAAGACCTGATTCGTTTCACACGAGACAATAAGTAAGACCTGATTCGTTTCACACTAGACAATAAGTAAGACCTGATTCGTTTCACACTAGACCATAGGTAAGACATAATTAGTTTCACACTAGACAGTAGGTAAGACCTGATTCGTTTCACACTAGACAATAGGTAAGACCTGATTCGTTTCACACTAGACATTAGGTAAGAGCTGATTCATTTCACATTAGACAATAAGTAAGACCTGATTTGTTTCACACTAGACCATAGGTAAGACCTTATTCGTTTTGCACTAGATAGTAGGTAAGACCTGATTCATTTCACACTAGACCATAGGTAAGACCTGATTCGTTACACACTAGACAATACGTAAGTCCTGATTCGTTTCACACTAGACAATAGGTAAGACCTGATTCGTTTCGCACTAGTCAATAAGTAAGACCTGATTCGTTTCATACTAGACCATAGGTAAGACCTGATTCGTTTCACATTAGACCATAGGTAAGACCTGATTCGTTTCACACTAGACCATAGGTAAGACCTGATTAATTTCACACTAGACCATAGGTAAGACCTGATTCGTTTCACACTAGACCATAGGTAAGACCTAATTCGTTTCGCACTAGACAGAAGGTAAGACCTGATTCGTTTCACACTAGACAATAGGTAAGACCTGATTCGTTTCACACTAGACAATAGGTAAGAGCTGATTCATTTCACACTAGACAATAGGTAAGAGCTGATTCGTTTGGCACTAGTCAATAGGTAAGACCTGATTCGTTTGGCACTAGACAATAGGTAAGACCTGATTCATTTCCCACTAGACCATAGGTAAGACCTGATTCATTTCACACTAGACCATAGGTAAGACCTGATTCATTTCACACTAGACCATAGGTAAGACCTGATTCGTTTCACACTAGACAATAGGTAAGACCTGATTCGTTTCACACTAGACAATAGGTAAGACCTGATTCGTTTCACACTAGACCATAGGTAAGATCTGATTCGTTTCACACTAGACAAAAGGTAAGACATGATTTGTTTCAAACTAGACAATAAGTAAGACCTGATTCGTTTCACACTAGACAATAAGTAAGACCTGATTCGTTTCGCACTAGACAGAAGGTAAGACCTGATTTGTTTCGCACTAGACAGTAGGAAAGACCTGATTCGTTTCACACTAGACAGTAGGTAAGACCTGATTCGTTTCCCACTAGACCATAGGTAAGACCTTATTCGTTTTCACTAGATAGTAGGTGAGACCTGATTCGTTTCACACTAGACAATACGTAAGACCTGATTCCTTTCCCACTAGACCATAGGTAAGACCTGATTCATTTCACACAACGCAATAAGTAAGACCTGATTCGTTTCACACTAGACCATAGGTAAGACCTGATTCATTTCACACGACGCAATACGTAAGACCTGATTCGTTTCAAACTAGATAATAGGTAAGACCTGATTCGTTTCCCACTAGACCATAGGTAAGACCTGATTCGTTTCACACTAGACCATAGGTAAGACCTGATTCATTTTACATTAGACAGTAGGTAAGACCTGATTTGTTTCACACTAGATAATAAGTAAGACCTGATTCGTTTCACACTAGACAATAGGTAAGACCTGATTCGTTTCACACTAGACATTAAGTAAAAGCTGATTCATTTCACACTAGACAATAGGTAAGAGCTGATTCGTTTGGCACTAGACAATAGGTAAGACCTGATTCATTTCACACTAGACCATAGGTAAGACCTGATTCGTTACACACTAGACAATACGTAAGTCCTGATTCGTTTCACACTAGACAATAGGTAAGACCTGATTAGTTTCAGGCTAGACAATAAGTAAGACCTGATTCGTTTCACACTAGACAATAGGTAAGACCTGATTCGTTTCACACTAGACAATAGGTAAGACCTGATTCGTTTCACACTAGACATTAAGTAAAAGCTGATTCATTTCACACTAGACAATAGGTAAGAGCTGATTCGTTTGGCACTAGACAATAGGTAAGACCTGATTTGTTTGGCACTAGACAATAGGTAAGACCTGATTCATTTCCCACTAGACCATAGGTAAGACCTGATTCATTTCACACTAGACCATAGGTAAGACCTGATTCATTTCACACTAGACCATAGGTAAGACCTGATTCGTTACACACTAGACAATACGTAAGTCCTGATTCGTTTCACACTAGACAATAGGTAAGACCTGATTAGTTTCAGGCTAGACAATAAGTAAGACCTGATTCGTTTCACACTAGACAATACGTAAGACCTGATTCGTTTCACACTAGACCATAGGTAAGACCTTATTCGTTTTGCACTAGATAGTAGGTAAGACCTGATTCGTTTCCCACTAGACCATAGGTAAGACCTGATTAATTTCACACGACGCAATACGTAAGACCTGATTCGTTTCAAACTAGATAATAGGTAAGACCTGATTCGTTTCACACGAGACAATAAGTAAGACCTGATTCGTTTCACACTAGACAATAAGTAAGACCTGATTCGTTTCACACTAGACCATAGGTAAGACATAATTAGTTTCACACTAGACAGTAGGTAAGACCTGATTCGTTTCACACTAGACAATAGGTAAGACCTGATTCGTTTCACACTAGACATTAGGTAAGAGCTGATTCATTTCACATTAGACAATAAGTAAGACCTGATTTGTTTCACACTAGACCATAGGTAAGACCTTATTCGTTTTGCACTAGATAGTAGGTAAGACCTGATTCATTTCACACTAGACCATAGGTAAGACCTGATTCGTTACACACTAGACAATACGTAAGTCCTGATTCGTTTCACACTAGACAATAGGTAAGACCTGATTCGTTTCGCACTAGTCAATAAGTAAGACCTGATTCGTTTCATACTAGACCATAGGTAAGACCTGATTCGTTTCACATTAGACCATAGGTAAGACCTGATTCGTTTCACACTAGACCATAGGTAAGACCTGATTAATTTCACACTAGACCATAGGTAAGACCTGATTCGTTTCACACTAGACCATAGGTAAGACCTAATTCGTTTCGCACTAGACAGAAGGTAAGACCTGATTCGTTTCACACTAGACAATAGGTAAGACCTGATTCGTTTCACACTAGACAATAGGTAAGAGCTGATTCATTTCACACTAGACAATAGGTAAGAGCTGATTCGTTTGGCACTAGTCAATAGGTAAGACCTGATTCGTTTGGCACTAGACAATAGGTAAGACCTGATTCATTTCCCACTAGACCATAGGTAAGACCTGATTCATTTCACACTAGACCATAGGTAAGACCTGATTCATTTCACACTAGACCATAGGTAAGACCTGATTCGTTTCACACTAGACAATAGGTAAGACCTGATTCGTTTCACACTAGACAATAGGTAAGACCTGATTCGTTTCACACTAGACCATAGGTAAGATCTGATTCGTTTCACACTAGACAAAAGGTAAGACATGATTTGTTTCAAACTAGACAATAAGTAAGACCTGATTCGTTTCACACTAGACAATAAGTAAGACCTGATTCGTTTCGCACTAGACAGAAGGTAAGACCTGATTTGTTTCGCACTAGACAGTAGGAAAGACCTGATTCGTTTCACACTAGACAGTAGGTAAGACCTGATTCGTTTCCCACTAGACCATAGGTAAGACCTTATTCGTTTTGCACTAGATAGTAGGTGAGACCTGATTCGTTTCACACTAGACAATACGTAAGACCTGATTCCTTTCCCACTAGACCATAGGTAAGACCTGATTCATTTCACACGACGCAATAAGTAAGACCTGATTCGTTTCACACTAGACCATAGGTAAGACCTGATTCATTTCACACGACGCAATACGTAAGACCTGATTCGTTTCAAACTAGATAATAGGTAAGACCTGATTCGTTTCCCACTAGACCATAGGTAAGACCTGATTCGTTTCACACTAGACCATAGGTAAGACCTGATTCATTTTACATTAGACAGTAGGTAAGACCTGATTTGTTTCACACTAGATAATAAGTAAGACCTGATTCGTTTCACACTAGACAATAGGTAAGACCTGATTCGTTTCACACTAGACATTAAGTAAAAGCTGATTCATTTCACACTAGACAATAGGTAAGAGCTGATTCGTTTGGCACTAGACAATAGGTAAGACCTGATTCATTTCACACTAGACCATAGGTAAGACCTGATTCGTTACACACTAGACAATACGTAAGTCCTGATTCGTTTCACACTAGACAATAGGTAAGACCTGATTAGTTTCAGGCTAGACAATAAGTAAGACCTGATTCGTTTCACACTAGACAATAGGTAAGACCTGATTCGTTTCACACTAGACCATAGGTAAGACCTGATTCGTTTCACACTAGACAATAAGTAAGACCTGATTCGTTTCACACTAGACCATAGGTAAGACCTAATTCGTTTCACACTAGACAGTAGGTAAGACCTGATTCGTTTCACACTAGACAATAGGTAAGACCTGATTCGTTTCACACTAGACATTAGGTAAGAGCTGATTCATTTCACATTTGACAATAAGTAAGACCTGATTCGTTTCACACTAGACAATAGGTAAGACCTGATTCATTTTACACTAGACCATAGGTAAGACCTGACACAACTATTGGTAAGGTCTAAATCAGTATATCATCGGTTTGTCGCGGTTGGGGTTAGAGGTTGGTATAGTGATACTAGTGAATTGGGAAAGTACTGTTTGATCTTGTATTCCTGTAACTCTCTCATTCACTCTCTTTCCCCTTCTCAATTCAATTTAAGGGCTTTATTGGCATGGGAAACATGTGTTAACATTGCCAAAGTAGATAATAAGTAGATAATAAACAAAAGTGAAATTAACAACAGCAATTAACAGTAAATATTACACTCACAGAAGTTCCAAAATAATAAAGAATTTTCAAATGTCATATTATATCTATATGCGGTGTTGTAATGATGTGCAAATAGTTAAAGTACAAAAGGGAAAAGGTGTTTGTTCTACACTGGTTGCCCTTTTCTTGTGGCAACAGGTCACACATCTTGCTGCTGTGATGCACACTGTGGTATTTCACCCAGTAGATATGGGAGTTTATCAAAATTGGGTTTGTTTCCGAATTCTTTGTGACTCTGTGTAATCTGCGGGAAATATGTGTCTCTAATATGGTCATACATTGGGCAGGTGGTTAGGAAGTGCAGCTCAGTTTCCACCTCATTTTATGAGCAGTGTGCACATAGCCTGTCTTCTCTTGAGAGCCAGGTCTGCCTTCGGCGACCCTGTACATAGTCAAAGCTTTCCTTAAGTTTTGGTCAGTCATGGTGGTCAAGTATTCTGCCACTGTGTACTCTCTGTTTAGGGCCAAATAGCATTCTAGTTTGCTCTGTTTTTTTGTTAATTCTGTCCAATGTTTCAAATTATCTTTTTGTTTTCTCCTGATTTGGTTGGGTCTAATTGTGTTGCTGTCCTGGGGCCTCTGTGGCGTCTGTTTGTGTTTGTGAACAGAGCCCCAGGATCAGCTTTCTTAGGAGACTCTTCTCCAGGTTTATTTATCTGTAGATGGCTTTGTTATGGGTGGTTTGGGAATCGCTTCCTTTTTGGTGGTTGTAGAATTTAACAGCTCTTTTCTGGATTTTGATAATTAGATGGTATCGGCCTAATTCTGCTCTGCATACATTATTTGGTGTTTTACGCTGTACACGGGGGATATTTTTTTGTAATTCTGCATGCAGAGTCTCAATTTGGTGTTTGTCCCATTTTGTGAATTCTTGTTTGGTGAGCAGACCCCAGACCTCACAACCATAAAGGGCAATGGGTTCTATAACAGGTCCTAATTGGTATGTCGAATTTTATATTCCTTTTGGTAACATAGAAGGCCCTTCTTGCCTTGTTTCTCAGCTCGTTCACAGATTTACCTGTGGTGCGGATGTTTAGGCCGAGGTATGTATAGTTTTTTGTGTGCTCTAGGGCAACGGTGTCTAGATGGAATTTGTATTTGTGATCCTGGCGACTGGACTTCTTTTGGAACACCATTATTTTTGTCTTACTGAGATTTACTGCCAGGGCCCAAGTTTGTCAGAATCTGTGCAGAAGATATCGGTGCTGCTGTAGACCCTCCTTGGTTGGTGACAGAAGCGCCAGATCATCAGCAAACAGTAGACACTTGACTTCAGATTCTAGTAGGTTGAGTCTCTTTCTCAATCTCTTTCTCCCTCTCCTCTCCCCCTCTCCCACTCACCTTTCCCTCCCTCCTACCTCTCTCTCCCTCCTTCTCTCTCTCTCTCTCTCTCTCTCTCTCTCTCTCTCTCTCTCTCTCCATCAGACCTGTCCATGATGTTAAACCTGGGCATGTATGAGTACAACGGGAAGTGTGGCTACAGGCTGAAACCAGAGTTCATGAGACGACCGGACAAACACTTTGACCCCTTCGCTGAGAGCACTGTGGACGGCATCGTAGCCAACACGCTGTCTGTCAAGGTGCTTATCTGTGTGTTCCGCGTACAGTACGTGCGTTTGCGTGTTTTGACTGTATGTGGTATGGGTGCACGGACTTCACAGCTCTCATCTGTTTTTATCATCCTCGTCTCTCCGTCTCCAGATCATCTCAGGCCAGTTTCTGACCGATAAGAAGGTGGGGACGTATGTGGAGATAGATATGTTTGGTCTGCCAGTGGACACCAGAAGGAAGGGTTTTAAGACCAAGACGTCTCAGGGCAACGCTGTCAACCCTGTCTGGGAGGAGGAGGCCTTCACACTCAAGAAGGTAAAGCATAATATAGGGCAGACTGTTATGGGATTTGTAGTTCTTTAAGGTAAAACATATATACTGTATAATATATTGCGATTGCTACCAACCTTTTTTGCCTGTCACCAGTATCCTTGACATTGATTGTTACTGGTATTGACCTTGTATTTACAGTGCCAGTCAACATTTTGGACACATGTACTCATTCAAGGGTTTTTCTTTATTTTTTAAAACTATTTTCTACATTGTAGAATAATAGTGAAGACATCAACACTATGGAAAAACACATATGGAATCATGTAGTAACCAAAAAAGTGTTAAACAAATCAACGTATATTTTAGATTTGAGATTCTTCAAAGTAGCCCAAGGAGGTGTGTGTGTGTGTGTGTGTGTGTGTGTGTGTGTGTGTGTGTGTGTGTGTGTGTGTGTGTGTGTGTGTGTGTGTGTGTGTGTGTGTGTGTGTGTGTGTGTGTGTGTGTGTGTGTCATCCCCACACATATAGTGTAGATGTCTTTTATTCTCGTGTACAAATAAAAATAGAAATAATATTGTGTGTACTTGTTTGATATGAATTGTTGAGGAAGAGCATCCTCTGCCAAATAAAGGTGACAAATAAACTTGGATTGGATCATGATCTTACCCCATTTAGATCATCCAGGGTAACGTTGTCAACCCTGTCTGTGATGAGGAGGCTGTCATCCTCGAGGAACCCATAGAGAGAAATAATGTGCTATTGAATTATGTGTGTAAATCACTGTTTAAAACATCACAGAGCACATCTTTATGGGATTTGTAGTTCTTTAAAACCAAGAACTCCCAGGCTAATGTGACCATCCATGGGTGTATGTTTCTGTGTCTGTGATGGTTCCTCAGGTGGTTCTGCCCACTCTGGCCTCAATGAGGATTTCTGTGTTTGAGGATGGAGGGAAGTTCATTGGCCATCGCATCATTCCTGTGAATGCCATCCGCCCAGGTGAGGCCTATAGCTTAATAGTCTGACTGACTACCATTCTGGTCCATTTTTCTGCTTGAGTGATGCTGTGTAACAGTCCTTTAACTTCTGAACTTCTGATTACTCACCCCTGTGTGTGTGTGTGTGTGTGTGTGTGTGTGTGTGTGTGTGTGTGTGTGTGTGTGTGTGTGTGTGTGTGTGTGTGTGTGTGTGTGTGTGTGTGTGTGTGTGTGTGTGTGTGTGTGTGTGTGTGTGTGTGTGTGTGTGTGTGTGTGTGTGTGTTCCAGGTTACCACTACATTGGTCTGAGGAATGAGAAGAACCAGGCTCTGACCCTCCCTGCTCTGTTTGTCTATGTAGAGGTCAAGGACTATGTCCCTGATACATTCGCAGGTACAATGCCTGACATACCTTACAGAATACTGGTATAGAACTAAACCATGGAGTTATAACTATGTTTATGTTTCCACTGGCTTTACATAACAGCATTGATGATACATTATTTTCCCCCGTTCTCTACCTCAGATGTCATCGAGGCGTTGTCCAATCCCATCCGTTACGTCAACCTGATGGAGCAGAGAGCCAATCAACTGGCAGCTCTCACTCTGGAGGAGGGAGCAGAGGAGGAGGACAGCAAAGAGGTGGGTGTGTCGTCCGTCATCCCCACACTAATCGATAAGTAACAGATCAATGAGCCTTTCCCCAGGCAGTAGGCCTGTCTCTTTGTGAAGAGATGATTGGGTTAGAGCTATTGACCAGGGCTCAGGAACTAAGGGTTGAGGGCTAGGAGGGAGGGAGTCGTGGGGCAGGGGGAGACAGAGATGAAGGGTGAGGGGGGCAGGGGTATCACGGGGGTGAAGGAGGAGAGGTTGGGGTTAGAAGGGGGGTGAGCTCTGAGGGGTAGTAAGGGAGTTGTTGGTGGAGGTCGGCCCCAAGGGAGCTGTATCGCCTGATTTGCCAGTTGAACTGATTATCCACAGGGACATCCAATAGAGAGCCTGTACATGCTGACACCTTGGCAACGGTCGCTTAGTGAAATAGTGGGCTTCCCGCTGGAGTGTCAGAGACAGAGGGAGAGGAAGAAAGATGTGAGTGGAGAGCAGAGGAGAACAGATTGTCCTCTCCTGTCCAAAACAGGCTTAAGGAGAGAGGACTCACTAACAAACAAATACATGCCAAGTACTACAACAAGTCAGGGTTGAAGAGAACCTAGAGAGGGACATTGAGACAACATAAGGAGAACATTGGCTAAATGTTCGTGAAACGTTAGAGAGTGTTGTCAGTGTGACGTTGGTCTGAGCCATGCTGAGAGTGGGGTACCAAAGCTATGTCTACAAGTTCTCCAACAGGCTACAGGTAGGCTCTGGGTGTGTGGTGTGTTGATTGTGCTGTTGTGTATTTGCCATACAGTAGATTCTGCTTCTAATGGAGTAATGGCATCGTATGGTTCCACTCTGCTTATTTAAATCTCATTGCATAGGCCGCAAAAACATTCTCAGCGTTACCATTTATATGTTGGGCTGTAATGTGCCATGTGTGTCATACACTCTATCCAGATGATGTGCTAAGTAAATGGGAAAAGTAGTGTTTTACCTGATAAAATACTTTGAGACCCAGTGAATAGTAGTGTTTTACCTGAAAAAATGCTTTGAGACCCAGTGAATAGTAGCGTGGACCTGATAAAATGCTTTGAGACCCAGTGAATAGTAGTGTGGACCTGATAAAATGCTTTGAGACCCAGTGAATAGTAGTGTGGACCTGATAAAAGGCTTTGAGACCCAGTGAATAGTAGTGTGGACCTGATAAAATGCTTTGAGACCCAGTGAATAGTAGTGTGGACCTGATAAAAGGCTTTGAGACCCAGTGAATAGTAGTGTGGACCTGATAAAAGGCTTTGAGACCCAGTGAATAGTAGCGTGGACCTGATAAAATGCTTTGAGACCCAGTGAATAGTAGTGTTTTACCTGATAAAATGCTTTGAGACCCAGTGAATAGTAGTGTGGACCTGATAAAATGCTTTGAGACCCAGTGAATAGTAGTGTGGACCTGATAAAATGCTTTGAGACCCAGTGAATAGTAGTGTTTTTTCCTGATAAAATGCTTTGAGACCCAGTGAATAGCAGTGTGGACCTGATAAAAGGCTTTGAGACCCAGTGAATAGCAGTGTGGACCTGATAAAATGCTTTGAGACCCAGTGAATAGTAGTGTGGACCTGATAAAATGCTTTGAGACCCAGTGAATAGTAGTGTTTTTTCCTGATAAAATGCTTTGAGAACCAGTGAATAGCAGTGTGGACCTGATAAAAGGCTTTGAGACCCAGTGAATAGCAGTGTGAACCTGATAAAATGCTTTGAGACCCAGTGAATAGTAGTGTGGACCTGATAAAATGCTTTGAGACCCAGTAAATAGTAGCGTGGACCTGATAAAATACTTAGAGACCCAGTGAATAGTAGTGTCTTACCTGATAAAATGCTTTGAGACCCAGTGAATAATAGCGTGGACCTGATGAAATACTTAGAGACCCAGTGAATAGTAGTGTTTTACCTGATAAGATGCTTTGAGACCCAGTGAATAGTAGCGTGGACCTGATAAAATGCTTATAGACCCAGTGAATAGTAGTGTGGACCTGATAAAAGGCTTTGAGACCCAGTGAATAGTAGTGTGGACCTGATAAAATGCTTTGAGACCCAGTGAATAGTAGTGTGGATCTGATAAAAGGCTTTGAGACCCAGTGAATAGTAGTGTGGATCTGATAAAATGCTTTGAGACCCAGTGAATAGTAGTGTGGACCTGATAAAATGCTTTGAGACCCAGTGAATAGTAGTGTTTTACCTGACAAAATGCTTTGAGACCCAGTGAATAGTAGTGTGGACCTGATAAAATGCTTTGAGACCCAGTGAATAGTAGTGTGGACCTGATAAAAGGCTTTGAGACCCAGTGAATAGTAGTGTTTTACCTGACAAAATGCTTTGAGACCCAGTGAATAGTAGTGTGGACCTGATAAAATGCTTTGAGACCCAGTGAATAGTAGTGTGGACCTGATAAAAGGCTTTGAGACCCAGTGAATAGTAGTGTGGACCTGCTAAAATGCTTTGAGACCCAGTGAATAGTAGTGTTTTACCTGACAAAATGCTTTGAGACCCAGTGAATAGCAGTGTGGACCTGATAAAAGGCTTTGAGACCCAGTGAATAGTAGTGTGGACCTGATAAAATACTTTGAGACCCAGTGAATAGTAGTGTGGACCTCATCAAATGCTTTGAGACCCAGTGAATAGTACTGTGGACCTGATAAAATGCTTTGAGACCCAGTGAATAGTAGTGTTTTACCTGATAAAATGCTTTGAGACCCAGTGAAAAGTAGTGTGGACCTGATAAAATGCTTTGAGACCCAGTGAATAGTAGTGTTTTACCTGATAAAATGCTTTGAGACCCAGTGAATAGTAGTGTGGACCTGATAAAATGCTTTGAGACCCAGTGAATAGTAGTGTGGACCTGATAAAATGCTTTGAGACCCAGTGAATAGTAGTGTGGACCTGATAAAATGCTTTGAGACCCAGTGAAAAGTAGTGTGGACCTGATAAAATGCTTTGAGACCCAGTGAATAGTAGTGTGGACCTGATAAAAGGCTTTGAGACCCAGTGAATAGTAGTGTTTTACCTGATAAAATGCTTTGAGACCCAGTGAATAGTAGTGTTTTACCTGATAAAATGCTTTGAGACGCAGTGAATAGTAGTGTGGACCTGATAAAATGCTTTGAGACCCAGTGAATAGTAGTGTGGACCTGATAAAAGGCTTTGAGACCCAGTGAATAGTAGTGTGGACCTGATAAAAGGCTTTGAGACCCAGTGAATAGTAGCGTGGACCTGATAAAATGCTTTGAGACCCAGTGAATAGTAGTGTTTTACCTGATAAAATGCTTTGAGACCCAGTGAATAGTAGTGTGGACCTGATAAAATGCTTTGAGACCCAGTGAATAGTAGTGTGGACCTGATAAAATGCTTTGAGACCCAGTGAATAGTAGTGTTTTTTCCTGATAAAATGCTTTGAGACCCAGTGAATAGCAGTGTGGACCTGATAAAAGGCTTTGAGACCCAGTGAATAGCAGTGTGGACCTGATAAAATGCTTTGAGACCCAGTGAATAGTAGTGTGGACCTGATAAAATGCTTTGAGACCCAGTGAATAGTAGTGTTTTTTCCTGATAAAATGCTTTGAGAACCAGTGAATAGCAGTGTGGACCTGATAAAAGGCTTTGAGACCCAGTGAATAGCAGTGTGAACCTGATAAAATGCTTTGAGACCCAGTGAATAGTAGTGTGGACCTGATAAAATGCTTTGAGACCCAGTAAATAGTAGCGTGGACCTGATAAAATACTTAGAGACCCAGTGAATAGTAGTGTCTTACCTGATAAAATGCTTTGAGACCCAGTGAATAATAGCGTGGACCTGATGAAATACTTAGAGACCCAGTGAATAGTAGTGTTTTACCTGATAAGATGCTTTGAGACCCAGTGAATAGTAGCGTGGACCTGATAAAATGCTTATAGACCCAGTGAATAGTAGTGTGGACCTGATAAAAGGCTTTGAGACCCAGTGAATAGTAGTGTGGACCTGATAAAATGCTTTGAGACCCAGTGAATAGTAGTGTGGATCTGATAAAAGGCTTTGAGACCCAGTGAATAGTAGTGTGGATCTGATAAAATGCTTTGAGACCCAGTGAATAGTAGTGTGGACCTGATAAAATGCTTTGAGACCCAGTGAATAGTAGTGTTTTACCTGACAAAATGCTTTGAGACCCAGTGAATAGTAGTGTGGACCTGATAAAATGCTTTGAGACCCAGTGAATAGTAGTGTGGACCTGATAAAAGGCTTTGAGACCCAGTGAATAGTAGTGTTTTACCTGACAAAATGCTTTGAGACCCAGTGAATAGTAGTGTGGACCTGATAAAATGCTTTGAGACCCAGTGAATAGTAGTGTGGACCTGATAAAAGGCTTTGAGACCCAGTGAATAGTAGTGTGGACCTGCTAAAATGCTTTGAGACCCAGTGAATAGTAGTGTTTTACCTGACAAAATGCTTTGAGACCCAGTGAATAGCAGTGTGGACCTGATAAAAGGCTTTGAGACCCAGTGAATAGTAGTGTGGACCTGATAAAATACTTTGAGACCCAGTGAATAGTAGTGTGGACCTCATAAAATGCTTTGAGACCCAGTGAATAGTACTGTGGACCTGATAAAATGCTTTGAGACCCAGTGAATAGTAGTGTTTTACCTGATAAAATGCTTTGAGACCCAGTGAAAAGTAGTGTGGACCTGATAAAATGCTTTGAGACCCAGTGAATAGTAGTGTTTTACCTGATAAAATGCTTTGAGACCCAGTGAATAGTAGTGTGGACCTGATAAAATGCTTTGAGACCCAGTGAATAGTAGTGTGGACCTGATAAAATGCTTTGAGACCCAGTGAATAGTAGTGTGGACCTGATAAAATGCTTTGAGACCCAGTGAAAAGTAGTGTGGACCTGATAAAATGCTTTGAGACCCAGTGAATAGTAGTGTGGACCTGATAAAAGGCTTTGAGACCCAGTGAATAGTAGTGTTTTACCTGATAAAATGCTTTGAGACCCAGTGAATAGTAGTGTTTTACCTGATAAAATGCTTTGAGACGCAGTGAATAGTAGTGTGGACCTGATAAAATGCTTTGAGACCCAGTGAATAGTAGTGTGGACCTGATAAAATGCTTTGAGACCCAGTGAATAGTAGTGTGGACCTGATAAAAGGCTTTGAGACCCAGTGAATAGTAGTGTGGACCTGATAAAATGCTTTGAGACCCAGTGAATAGTAGTGTGGACCTGATAAAATGCTTTGAGACCCAGTGAATAGTAGTGTGGACCTGATAAAAGGCTTTGAGACCCAGTGAATAGTAGTGTTTTACCTGATAAAATGCTTTGAGACCCAGTGAATAGTAGTGTTTTACCTGATAAAATGCTTTGAGACCCAGTGAATAGTAGTGTGGACCTGATAAAATGCTTTGAGACCCAGTGAATAGTAGTGTGGACCTGATAAAATGCTTTGAGACCCAGTGAATAGTAGTGTGGACCTGATAAAAGGCTTTGAGACCCAGTGAATAGTAGTGTTTTACCTGATAAAATGCTTTGAGACCCAGTGAATAGTAGTGTTTTACCTGATAAAATGCTTTGAGACCCAGTGAATAGTAGTGTTTTACCTGATAAAATACTTTGAGACCCAGTGAATAGTAGTGTTTTACCTGATAAAATGCTTTGAGACCCAGTGAATAGTAGTGTGGACCTGATAAAATGCTTTGAGACCCAGTGAATAGTAGTGTGGACCTGATAAAATGCTTTGAGACCCAGTGAAAAGTAGTGTGGACCTGATAAAATGCGTTGAGACCCAGTGAATAGTAGTGTGGACCTGATAAAATGCTTTGAGACCCAGTGAATAGTAGTGTGGACCTGATAAAATGCTTTGAGACCCAGTGAAAAGTAGTGTGGACCTGATAAAATGCTTTGAGACCCAGTGAATAGTAGTGTTTTTTCCTGATAAAATGCTTTGAGACCCAGTGAATAGCAGTGTGGACCTGATAAAAGTTTTTGAGACCCAGTGAATAGCAGTGTGGACCTGATAAAATGCTTTGAGACCCAGTGAATAGTAGTGTGGACCTGATAAAATGCTTTGAGACCCAGTGAATAGTAGTGTGGATCTGATAAAAGGCTTTGAGACCCAGTGAATAGTAGTGTGGATCTGATAAAATGCTTTGAGACCCAGTGAATAGTAGTGTGGACCTGATAAAATGCTTTGAGACCCAGTGAATAGTAGTGTTTTACCTGACAAAATGCTTTGAGACCCAGTGAATAGTAGTGTGGACCTGATAAAATGCTTTGAGACCCAGTGAATAGTAGTGTGGACCTGATAAAAGGCTTTGAGACCCAGTGAATAGTAGTGTTTTACCTGACAAAATGCTTTGAGACCCAGTGAATAGTAGTGTGGACCTGATAAAATGCTTTGAGACCCAGTGAATAGTAGTGTGGACCTGATAAAAGGCTTTGAGACCCAGTGAATAGTAGTGTGGACCTGCTAAAATGCTTTGAGACCCAGTGAATAGTAGTGTTTTACCTGACAAAATGCTTTGAGACCCAGTGAATAGCAGTGTGGACCTGATAAAAGGCTTTGAGACCCAGTGAATAGTAGTGTGGACCTGATAAAATACTTTGAGACCCAGTGAATAGTAGTGTGGACCTCATAAAATGCTTTGAGACCCAGTGAATAGTACTGTGGACCTGATAAAATGCTTTGAGACCCAGTGAATAGTAGTGTTTTACCTGATAAAATGCTTTGAGACCCAGTGAAAAGTAGTGTGGACCTGATAAAATGCTTTGAGACCCAGTGAATAGTAGTGTTTTACCTGATAAAATGCTTTGAGACCCAGTGAATAGTAGTGTGGACCTGATAAAATGCTTTGAGACCCAGTGAATAGTAGTGTGGACCTGATAAAATGCTTTGAGACCCAGTGAATAGTAGTGTGGACCTGATAAAATGCTTTGAGACCCAGTGAAAAGTAGTGTGGACCTGATAAAATGCTTTGAGACCCAGTGAATAGTAGTGTGGACCTGATAAAAGGCTTTGAGACCCAGTGAATAGTAGTGTTTTACCTGATAAAATGCTTTGAGACCCAGTGAATAGTAGTGTTTTACCTGATAAAATGCTTTGAGACGCAGTGAATAGTAGTGTGGACCTGATAAAATGCTTTGAGACCCAGTGAATAGTAGTGTGGACCTGATAAAATGCTTTGAGACCCAGTGAATAGTAGTGTGGACCTGATAAAAGGCTTTGAGACCCAGTGAATAGTAGTGTGGACCTGATAAAATGCTTTGAGACCCAGTGAATAGTAGTGTGGACCTGATAAAATGCTTTGAGACCCAGTGAATAGTAGTGTGGACCTGATAAAAGGCTTTGAGACCCAGTGAATAGTAGTGTTTTACCTGATAAAATGCTTTGAGACCCAGTGAATAGTAGTGTTTTACCTGATAAAATGCTTTGAGACCCAGTGAATAGTAGTGTGGACCTGATAAAATGCTTTGAGACCCAGTGAATAGTAGTGTGGACCTGATAAAATGCTTTGAGACCCAGTGAATAGTAGTGTGGACCTGATAAAAGGCTTTGAGACCCAGTGAATAGTAGTGTTTTACCTGATAAAATGCTTTGAGACCCAGTGAATAGTAGTGTTTTACCTGATAAAATGCTTTGAGACCCAGTGAATAGTAGTGTTTTACCTGATAAAATACTTTGAGACCCAGTGAATAGTAGTGTTTTACCTGATAAAATGCTTTGAGACCCAGTGAATAGTAGTGTGGACCTGATAAAATGCTTTGAGACCCAGTGAATAGTAGTGTGGACCTGATAAAATGCTTTGAGACCCAGTGAAAAGTAGTGTGGACCTGATAAAATGCGTTGAGACCCAGTGAATAGTAGTGTGGACCTGATAAAATGCTTTGAGACCCAGTGAATAGTAGTGTGGACCTGATAAAATGCTTTGAGACCCAGTGAAAAGTAGTGTGGACCTGATAAAATGCTTTGAGACCCAGTGAATAGTAGTGTTTTTTCCTGATAAAATGCTTTGAGACCCAGTGAATAGCAGTGTGGACCTGATAAAAGTTTTTGAGACCCAGTGAATAGCAGTGTGGACCTGATAAAATGCTTTGAGACCCAGTGAATAGTAGTGTGGACCTGATAAAATGCTTTGAGACCCAGTGAATAGTAGTGTTTTTTCCTGATAAAATGCTTTGAGAACCAGTGAATAGCAGTGTGGACCTGATAAAAGGCTTTGAGACCCAGTGAATAGCAGTGTGAACCTGATAAAATGCTTTGAGACCCAGTGAATAGTAGTGTGGACCTGATAAAATGCTTTGAGACCCAGTAAATAGTAGCGTGGACCTGATAAAATACTTAGAGACCCAGTGAATAGTAGTGTCTTACCTGATAAAATGCTTTGAGACCCAGTGAATAATAGCGTGGACCTGATGAAATACTTAGAGACCCAGTGAATAGTAGTGTTTTACCTGATAAGATGCTTTGAGACCCAGTGAATAGTAGCGTGGACCTGATAAAATGCTTATAGACCCAGTGAATAGTAGTGTGGACCTGATAAAAGGCTTTGAGACCCAGTGAATAGTAGTGTGGACCTGATAAAATGCTTTGAGACCCAGTGAATAGTAGTGTGGATCTGATAAAAGGCTTTGAGACCCAGTGAATAGTAGTGTGGACCTGATAAAATGCTTTGAGACCCAGTGAATAGTAGTGTGGATCTGATAAAATGCTTTGAGACCCAGTGAATAGTAGTGTGGACCTGATAAAATGCTTTGAGACCCAGTGAATAGTAGTGTTTTACCTGACAAAATGCTTTGAGACCCAGTGAATAGTAGTGTGGACCTGATAAAATGCTTTGAGACCCAGTGAATAGTAGTGTGGACCTGATAAAAGGCTTTGAGACCCAGTGAATAGTAGTGTTTTACCTGACAAAATGCTTTGAGACCCAGTGAATAGTAGTGTGGACCTGATAAAATGCTTTGAGACCCAGTGAATAGTAGTGTGGACCTGATAAAAGGCTTTGAGACCCAGTGAATAGTAGTGTGGACCTGCTAAAATGCTTTGAGACCCAGTGAATAGTAGTGTTTTACCTGACAAAATGCTTTGAGACCCAGTGAATAGCAGTGTGGACCTGATAAAAGGCTTTGAGACCCAGTGAATAGTAGTGTGGACCTGATAAAATACTTTGAGACCCAGTGAATAGTAGTGTGGACCTCATAAAATGCTTTGAGACCCAGTGAATAGTACTGTGGACCTGATAAAATGCTTTGAGACCCAGTGAATAGTAGTGTTTTACCTGATAAAATGCTTTGAGACCCAGTGAAAAGTAGTGTGGACCTGATAAAATGCTTTGAGACCCAGTGAATAGTAGTGTTTTACCTGATAAAATGCTTTGAGACCCAGTGAATAGTAGTGTGGACCTGATAAAATGCTTTGAGACCCAGTGAATAGTAGTGTGGACCTGATAAAATGCTTTGAGACCCAGTGAATAGTAGTGTGGACCTGATAAAATGCTTTGAGACCCAGTGAAAAGTAGTGTGGACCTGATAAAATGCTTTGAGACCCAGTGAATAGTAGTGTGGACCTGATAAAAGGCTTTGAGACCCAGTGAATAGTAGTGTTTTACCTGATAAAATGCTTTGAGACCCAGTGAATAGTAGTGTTTTACCTGATAAAATGCTTTGAGACGCAGTGAATAGTAGTGTGGACCTGATAAAATGCTTTGAGACCCAGTGAATAGTAGTGTGGACCTGATAAAATGCTTTGAGACCCAGTGAATAGTAGTGTGGACCTGATAAAAGGCTTTGAGACCCAGTGAATAGTAGTGTGGACCTGATAAAATGCTTTGAGACCCAGTGAATAGTAGTGTGGACCTGATAAAATGCTTTGAGACCCAGTGAATAGTAGTGTGGACCTGATAAAAGGCTTTGAGACCCAGTGAATAGTAGTGTTTTACCTGATAAAATGCTTTGAGACCCAGTGAATAGTAGTGTTTTACCTGATAAAATGCTTTGAGACCCAGTGAATAGTAGTGTGGACCTGATAAAATGCTTTGAGACCCAGTGAATAGTAGTGTGGACCTGATAAAATGCTTTGAGACCCAGTGAATAGTAGTGTGGACCTGATAAAAGGCTTTGAGACCCAGTGAATAGTAGTGTTTTACCTGATAAAATGCTTTGAGACCCAGTGAATAGTAGTGTTTTACCTGATAAAATGCTTTGAGACCCAGTGAATAGTAGTGTTTTACCTGATAAAATACTTTGAGACCCAGTGAATAGTAGTGTTTTACCTGATAAAATGCTTTGAGACCCAGTGAATAGTAGTGTGGACCTGATAAAATGCTTTGAGACCCAGTGAATAGTAGTGTGGACCTGATAAAATGCTTTGAGACCCAGTGAAAAGTAGTGTGGACCTGATAAAATGCGTTGAGACCCAGTGAATAGTAGTGTGGACCTGATAAAATGCTTTGAGACCCAGTGAATAGTAGTGTGGACCTGATAAAATGCTTTGAGACCCAGTGAAAAGTAGTGTGGACCTGATAAAATGCTTTGAGACCCAGTGAATAGTAGTGTGGACCTGATAAAAGGCTTTGAGATCCAGTGAATAGTAGTGTTTTACCTGATAAAATGCTTTGAGACCCAGTGAATAGTAGTGTTTTACCTGATAAAATGCTTTGAGACCCAGTGAATAGTAGTGTGGACCTGATAAAAGGCTTTGAGACCCAGTGAATAGTAGAGTTTTACCTGATAAAATGCTTTGAGACCCAGTGAATAGTAGTGTGGACCTGATAAAAGGCTTTGAGACCCAGTGAATAGTAGTGTTTTACCTGATAAAAGGCTTTGAGACCCAGTGAATAGTAGTGTGGACCTGATAAAATGCTTTGAGACCCAGTGAATAGTAGTGTGGACCTGATAAAATGCTTTGAGACCCAGTGAATAGTAGTGTGGACCTGATAAAAGGCTTTGAGACCCAGTGAATAGTAGTGTGGACCTGATAAAAGGCTTTGAGACCCAGTGAATAGTAGTGTTTTCCCTGATAAAATACTTTGAGACCCAGTGAAAAGTAGTGTGGACCTGATAAAATGCTTTGAGACCCAGTGAATAGTAGTGTGGACCTGATAAAAGGCTTTGAGACCCAGTGAATAGTAGTGTTTTACCTGATAAAATGCTTTGAGACCCAGTGAATAGTAGTGTTTTACCTGATAAAATGCTTTGAGACCCAGTGAATAGTAGTGTGGACCTGAATAAAGGCTTTGAGACCCAGTGAATAGTAGTGTTTTACCTGACAAAATGCTTTGAGACCCAGTGAATAGCAGTGTGGACCTGATAGAATGCTTTGAGACCCAGTGAATTGCAGTATTGACCTGATAAAATGCTTTGAGACCCAGTGAATAGTAGTGTGGACCTGATAAAAGGCTTTGAGACCCAGTGAATAGTAGTGTGGACCTGATAAAATGCTTTGAGACCCAGTGAATAGTAGTGTGGACCTGATAAAATGCTTTGAGACCCAGTGAAAAGTAGTGTGGACCTGATAAAATGCTTTGAGACCCAGTGAATAGTAGTGTGGACCTGATAAAAGGCTTTGAGATCCAGTGAATAGTAGTGTTTTACCTGATAAAATGCTTTGAGACCCAGTGAATAGTAGTGTTTTACCTGATAAAATGCTTTGAGACCCAGTGAATAGTAGTGTGGACCTGATAAAAGGCTTTGAGACCCAGTGAATAGTAGAGTTTTACCTGATAAAATGCTTTGAGACCCAGTGAATAGTAGTGTGGACCTGATAAAAGGCTTTGAGACCCAGTGAATAGTAGTGTTTTACCTGATAAAAGGCTTTGAGACCCAGTGAATAGTAGTGTGGACCTGATAAAATGCTTTGAGACCCAGTGAATAGTAGTGTGGACCTGATAAAATGCTTTGAGACCCAGTGAATAGTAGTGTGGACCTGATAAAAGGCTTTGAGACCCAGTGAATAGTAGTGTGGACCTGATAAAAGGCTTTGAGACCCAGTGAATAGTAGTGTTTTCCCTGATAAAATACTTTGAGACCCAGTGAAAAGTAGTGTGGACCTGATAAAATGCTTTGAGACCCAGTGAATAGTAGTGTGGACCTGATAAAAGGCTTTGAGACCCAGTGAATAGTAGTGTTTTACCTGATAAAATGCTTTGAGACCCAGTGAATAGTAGTGTTTTACCTGATAAAATGCTTTGAGACCCAGTGAATAGTAGTGTGGACCTGAATAAAGGCTTTGAGACCCAGTGAATAGTAGTGTTTTACCTGACAAAATGCTTTGAGACCCAGTGAATAGCAGTGTGGACCTGATAGAATGCTTTGAGACCCAGTGAATTGCAGTATTGACCTGATAAAATGCTTTGAGACCCAGTGAATAGTAGTGTGGACCTGATAAAAGGCTTTGAGACCCAGTGAATAGTAGTGTGGACCTGATAAAAGGCTTTGAGACCCAGTGAATAGTAGTGTGGACCTGATAAAATGCTTTGAGACCCAGTGAATAGTAGTGTGGACCTGATAAAATGCTTTGAGACCCAGTGAATAGTAGTGTGGACCTGATAAAAGGCTTTGAGACCCAGTGAATAGTAGTGTGGACCTGATAAAATGCTTTGAGACCCAGTGAATAGTAGTGTGGACCTGATAAAAGGCTTTGAGACCCAGTGAATAGTAGTGTGGACCTGATAAAATGCTTTGAGACCCAGTGAATAGTAGTGTGGACCTGATAAAATGCTTTGAGACCCAGTGAATAGTAGTGTTTTACCTGATAAAATGCTTTGAGACCCAGTGAATAGTAGTGTGGACCTGATAAAAGGCTTTGAGACCCAGTGAATAGTAGTGTTTTACCTGATAAAATGCTTTGAGACCCAGTGAATAGTAGTGTGGACCTGATAAAATGCTTTGAGACCCAGTGAATAGTAGTGTGGACCTGATAAAATGATTTGAGACCCAGTGAATAGTAGTGTGGACCTGATAAAATGCTTTGAGACCCAGTGAATAGTAGTGTGGACCTGATAAAATGCTTTGAGACCCAGTGAATAGTAGTGTGGACCTGATAAAATGCTTTGAGACCCAGTGAATAGTAGTGTTTTACCTGATAAAATGCTTTGAGACCCAGTGAATAGCAGTGTGGACCTGATAAAAGGCTTTGAGACCCAGTGAATAGCAGTGTGGACCTGATAAAATGCTTTGAGACCCAGTGAATAGTAGTGTGGACCTGATAAAATGCTTTGAGACCCAGTGAATAGTAGCGTGGATCTGATAAAATACTTTGAGACCCAGTGAATAGTAGTGTCTTACCTGATAAAATGCTTTGAGACCCAGTGAATAGTAGCGTGGACCTGATAAAATACTTTGAGACCCAGTGAATAGTAGTGTTTTACCTGATAAGATGCTTTGAGACCCAGTGAATAGTAGCGTGGACCTGATAAAATGCTTTGAGACCCAGTGAATAGTAGTGTGGACCTGATAAAAGGCTTTGAGACCCAGTGAATAGTAGTGTGGACCTGATAAAATGCTTTGAGACCCAGTGAATAGTAGTGTGGACCTGATAAAAGGCTTTGAGACCCAGTGAATAGTAGTGTGGACCTGATAAAATGCTTTGAGACCCAGTGAATAGTAGTGTGGACCTGACAAAATGCTTTGAGACCCAGTGAATAGTAGTGTGGACCTGATAAAAGGCTTTGAGACCCAGTGAATAGTAGTGTGGACCTGATAAAATGCTTTGAGACCCAGTGAATAGTAGTGTTTTACCTGATAAAATGCTTTGAGACCCAGTGAATAGTAGTGTTTTACCTGACAAAATGCTTTGAGACCCAGTGAATAGTAGTGTGGACCTGATAAAAGGCTTTGAGACCGAGTGAATAGTAATGTGGACCTGATAAAATGCTTTGAGACCCAGTGAATAGTAGTGTTTTACCTGACAAAATGCTTTGAGACCCAGTGAATAGTAGTGTGGACCTGATAAAATGCTTTGAGACCCAGTGAATAGTAGTGTGGACCTGATAAAAGGCTTTGAGACCCAGTGAATAGTAGTGTTTTACCTGACAAAATGCTTTGAGACCCAGTGAATAGTAGTGTGGACCTGATAAAATGCTTTGAGACCCAGTGAATATTAGTGTGGACCTGATAAAATGATTTGAGACCCAGTGAATAGTAGTGTGGACCTGATAAAATGCTTTGAGACCCAGTGAATAGTAGTGTGGACCTGATAAAATGCTTTGAGACCCAGTGAATAGTAGTGTGGACCTGATAAAATGCTTTGAGACCCAGTGAATAGTAGTGTTTTACCTGATAAAATGCTTTGAGACCCAGTGAATAGCAGTTGGGACCTGATAAAAGGCTTTGAGACCCAGTGAATAGCAGTGTGGACCTGATAAAATGCTTTGAGACCCAGTGAATAGTAGTGTGGACCTGATAAAATGCTTTGAGACCCAGTGAATAGTAGCGTGGATCTGATAAAATACTTTGAGACCCAGTGAATAGTAGTGTCTTACCTGATAAAATGCTTTGAGACCCAGTGAATAGTAGTGTGGACCTGATAAAAGGCTTTGAGACCCAGTGAATAGTAGTGTGGACCTGATAAAATGCTTTGAGACCCAGTGAATAGTAGTGTGGACCTGATAAAAGGCTTTGAGACCCAGTGAATAGTAGTGTGGACCTGATAAAATGCTTTGAGACCCAGTGAATAGTAGTGTGGACCTGACAAAATGCGTTGAGACCCAGTGAATAGTAGTGTGGACCTGATAAAAGGCTTTGAGACCCAGTGAATAGTAGTGTGGACCTGATAAAATGCTTTGAGACCCAGTGAATAGTAGTGTTTTACCTGATAAAATGCTTTGAGACCCAGTGAATAGTAGTGTTTTACCTGACAAAATGCTTTGAGACCCAGTGAATAGTAGTGTGGACCTGATAAAAGGCTTTGAGACCCAGTGAATAGTAATGTGGACCTGATAAAATGCTTTGAGACCCAGTGAATAGTAGTGTTTTACCTGACAAAATGCTTTGAGACAACAGTGAATAGTAGTGTGGACCTGATAAAATGATTTGAGACCCAGTGAATAGTAGTGTGGACCTGATAAAAGGCTTTGAGACCCAGTGAATAGTAGTGTGGACCTGCTAAAATGCTTTGAGACCCAGTGAATAGTAGTGTTTTACCTGACAAAATGCTTTGAGACCCAGTGAATAGCAGTGTGGACCTGATAAAAGGCTTTGAGACCCAGTGAATAGTAGTGTGGACCTGATAAAATGCTTTGAGACCCAGTGAATAGTAGCGTGGACCTGATAAAATGCTTTGAGACCCAGTGAATAGTAGTGTGGACCTGATAAAATGCTTTGAGACCCAGTGAATAGTAGTGTGGACCTGATAAAATGCTTTGAGACCCAGTGAATAGTAGTGTGGACCTGATAAAAGGCTTTGAGACCCAGTGAATAGTAGTGTGGACCTGATAAAAGGCTTTGAGACCCAGTGAATAGTAGTGTTTTACCTAATAAAATGCTTTGAGACCCAGTGAATAGTAGTGCTTTACCTGATAAAATGCTTTGAGACCCAGTGAATAGTAGTGTGGACCTGATAAAATGCTTTGAGACCCAGTGAATAGTAGTGTGGACCTGATAAAATGATTTGAGACCCAGTGAATAGTAGTGTGGACCTGATAAAAGGCTTTGAGACCCAGTGAATAGTAGTGTTTTACCTGATAAAATGCTTTGAGACCCAGTGAATAGTAGTGTGGACCTGATAAAAGGCTTTGAGACCCAGTGAATAGTAGTGTTTTACCTGATAAAATGCTTTGAGACCCAGTGAAAAGTAGTGTGGACCTGATAAAATGCTTTGAGACCCAGTGAATAGTAGTGTTTTACCTGATAAAATGCTTTGAGACCAAGTGAATAGTAGTGTGGACCTGATAAAAGGCTTTGAGACCCAGTGAATAGCAGTGTGGACCTGATAAAATGCTTTGAGACCCAGTGAATTGCAGTATGGACCTGATAAAATGCTTTGAGACCCAGTGAATAGTAGTGTGGACCTGATAAAAGGCTTTGAGACCCAGTGAATAGTAGTGTGGACCTGATAAAAGGCTTTGAGACCCAGTGAATAGTAGTGTGGACCTGATAAAATGCTTTGAGACCCAGTGAATAGTAGTGTGGACCTGATAAAATGCTTTGAGACCCAGTGAATAGTAGTGTGGACCTGATAAAATGCTTTGAGACCCAGTGAATAGTAGTGTGGACCTGATAAATGGCTTTGAGACCCAGTGAATAGTAGTGTGGACCTGATAAAAGGCTTTGAGACCCAGTGAATAGTAGTGTGGACCTGATAAAATGCTTTGAGACCCAGTGAATAGTAGTGTGGACCTGATAAAATGCTTTGAGACCCATTGAATAGTAGTGTGGACCTGATAAAATGCTTTGAGACCCAGTGAATAGTAGTGTGGACCTGATAAAAGGCTTTGAGACCCAGTGAATAGTAGTGTTTTACCTGATAAAATGCTTTGAGACCCAGTGAATAGTAGTGTGGACCTGATAAAAGGCTTTGAGACCCAGTGAATAGTAGTGTGGACCTGATAAAATGCTTTGAGACCCAGTGAATAGTAGTGTGGACCTGATAAAAGGCTTTGAGACCCAGTGAATAGTAGTGTGGACCTGATAAAATGCTTTAAGACCCAGTGAATAGTAGTGTGGACCTGATAAAAGGCTTTGAGACCCAGTGAATAGTAGTGTTTTACCTGATAAAATGCTTTGAGACCCAGTGAATAGTAGTGTGGACCTGATAAAATGCTTTGAGACCCAGTGAATAGTAGTGTGGACCTGATAAAATGCTTTGAGACCCAGTGAATAGTAGTGTGGACCTGATAAAATGCTTTGAGACCCAGTGAATAGTAGTGTGGACCTGATAAAATGCTTTGAGACCCAGTGAATAGTAGTGTTTTACCTGATAAAATCCTTTGAGACCCAGTGAATAGCAGTGTGGACCTGATAAAAGGCTTTGAGACCCAGTGAATAGCAGTGTGGACCTGATAAAATGCTTTGAGACCCAGTGAATAGTAGTGTGGACCTGATAAAATGCTTTGAGACCCAGTGAATAGTAGTGTTTTACCTGATAAAATGCTTTGAGACCCAGTGAATAGTAGTGTTTTACCTGACAAAATGCTTTGAGACCCAGTGAATAGTAGTGTGGACCTGATAAAAGGCTTTGAGACCCAGTGAATAGTAGTGTGGACCTGCTAAAATGCTTTGAGACCCAGTGAATAGTAGTGTTTTACCTGACAAAATGCTTTGAGACCCAGTGAATAGCAGTGTGGACCTGATAAAAGGCTTTGAGACCCAGTGAATAGTAGTGTGGACCTGATAAAATGCTTTGAGACCCAGTGAATAGTAGCGTGGACCTGATAAAATGCTTTGAGACCCAGTGAATAGTAGTGTGGACCTGATAAAATGCTTTGAGACCCAGTGAATAGTAGTGTGGACCTGATAAAATGCTTTGAGACCCAGTGAATAGTAGTGTGGACCTGATAAAAGGCTTTGAGACCCAGTGAATAGTAGTGTGGACCTGATAAAAGGCTTTGAGACCCAGTGAATAGTAGTGTTTTACCTAATAAAATGCTTTGAGACCCAGTGAATAGTAGTGTTTTACCTGATAAAATGCTTTGAGACCCAGTGAATAGTAGTGTGTACCTGATAAAATGCTTTGAGACCCAGTGAATAGTAGTGTGGACCTGATAAAATGATTTGAGACCCAGTGAATAGTAGTGTGGACCTGATAAAAGGCTTTGAGACCCAGTGAATAGTAGTGTTTTACCTGATAAAATGCTTTGAGACCCAGTGAATAGTAGTGTGGACCTGATAAAAGGCTTTGAGACCCAGTGAATAGTAGTGTTTTACCTGATAAAATGCTTTGAGACCCAGTGAAAAGTAGTGTGGACCTGATAAAATGCTTTGAGACCCAGTGAATAGTAGTGTTTTACCTGATAAAATGCTTTGAGACCCAGTGAAAAGTAGTGTGGACCTGATAAAATGCTTTGAGACCCAGTGAATAGTAGTGTTTTACCTGATAAAATGCTTTGAGACCAAGTGAATAGTAGTGTGGACCTGATAAAATGCTTTGAGACCCAGTGAATAGTAGTGTGGACCTGATAAAATGCTTTGAGACCCAGTGAATAGTAGTGTTTTACCTGATAAAATCCTTTGAGACCCAGTGAATAGCAGTGTGGACCTGATAAAAGGCTTTGAGACCCAGTGAATAGCAGTGTGGACCTGATAAAATGCTTTGAGACCCAGTGAATAGTAGTGTGGACCTGATAAAATGCTTTGAGACCCAGTGAATAGTAGTGTTTTACCTGATAAAATGCTTTGAGACCCAGTGAATAGTAGTGTTTTACCTGACAAAATGCTTTGAGACCCAGTGAATAGTAGTGTGGACCTGATAAAAGGCTTTGAGACCCAGTGAATAGTAATGTGGACCTGATAAAATGCTTTGAGACCCAGTGAATAGTAGTGTTTTACCTGACAAAATGCTTTGAGACCCAGTGAATAGTAGTGTGGACCTGATAAAATGCTTTGAGACCCAGTGAATAGTAGTGTGGACCTGATAAAAGGCTTTGAGACCCAGTGAATAGTAGTGTTTTACCTGACAAAATGCTTTGAGACAACAGTGAATAGTAGTGTGGACCTGATAAAATGATTTGAGACCCAGTGAATAGTAGTGTGGACCTGATAAAAGGCTTTGAGACCCAGTGAATAGTAGTGTGGACCTTCTAAAATGCTTTGAGACCCAGTGAATAGTAGTGTTTTACCTGACAAAATGCTTTGAGACCCAGTGAATAGCAGTGTGGACCTGATAAAAGGCTTTGAGACCCAGTGAATAGTAGTGTGGACCTGATAAAATGCTTTGAGACCCAGTGAATAGTAGTGTGGACCTGATAAAAGGCTTTGAGACCCAGTGAATAGTAGTGTTTTACCTGATAAAATGCTTTGAGACCCAGTGAAAAGTAGTGTGGACCTGATAAAATGCTTTGAGACCCAGTGAATAGTAGTGTTTTACCTGATAAAATGCTTTGAGACCCAGTGAAAAGTAGTGTGGACCTGATAAAATGCTTTGAGACCCAGTGAATAGTAGTGTTTTACCTGATAAAATGCTTTGAGACCAAGTGAATAGTAGTGTGGACCTGATAAAATGCTTTGAGACCCAGTGAATAGTAGTGTGGACCTGATAAAATGCTTTGAGACCCAGTGAATAGTAGTGTTTTACCTGATAAAATCCTTTGAGACCCAGTGAATAGCAGTGTGGACCTGATAAAAGGCTTTGAGACCCAGTGAATAGCAGTGTGGACCTGATAAAATGCTTTGAGACCCAGTGAATAGTAGTGTGGACCTGATAAAATGCTTTGAGACCCAGTGAATAGTAGTGTTTTACCTGATAAAATGCTTTGAGACCCAGTGAATAGTAGTGTTTTACCTGACAAAATGCTTTGAGACCCAGTGAATAGTAGTGTGGACCTGATAAAAGGCTTTGAGACCCAGTGAATAGTAATGTGGACTTGATAAAATGCTTTGAGACCCAGTGAATAGTAGTGTTTTACCTGACAAAATGCTTTGAGACCCAGTGAATAGTAGTGTGGACCTGATAAAATGCTTTGAGACCCAGTGAATAGTAGTGTGGACCTGATAAAAGGCTTTGAGACCCAGTGAATAGTAGTGTTTTACCTGACAAAATGCTTTGAGACAACAGTGAATAGTAGTGTGGACCTGATAAAATGATTTGAGACCCAGTGAATAGTAGTGTGGACCTGATAAAAGGCTTTGAGACCCAGTGAATAGTAGTGTGGACCTGCTAAAATGCTTTGAGACCCAGTGAATAGTAGTGTTTTACCTGACAAAATGCTTTGAGACCCAGTGAATAGCAGTGTGGACCTGATAAAAGGCTTTGAGACCCAGTGAATAGTAGTGTGGACCTGATAAAATGCTTTGAGACCCAGTGAATAGTAGCGTGGACCTGATAAAATGCTTTGAGACCCAGTGAATAGTAGTGTGGACCTGATAAAATGCTTTGAGACCCAGTGAATAGTAGTGTGGACCTGATAAAAGGCTTTGAGACCCAGTGAATAGTAGTGTGGACCTGATAAAAGGCTTTGAGACCCAGTGAATAGTAGTGTTTTACCTAATAAAATGCTTTGAGACCCAGTGAATAGTAGTGTTTTACCTGATAAAATGCTTTGAGACCCAGTGAATAGTAGTGTGGACCTGATAAAATGCTTTGAGACCCAGTGAATAGTAGTGTGGACCTGATAAAATGATTTGAGACCCAGTGAATAGTAGTGTGGACCTGATAAAAGGCTTTTAGACCCAGTGAATAGTAGTGTTTTACCTGATAAAATGCTTTGAGACCCAGTGAATAGTAGTGTGGACCTGATAAAAGGCTTTGAGACCCAGTGAATAGTAGTGTTTTACCTGATAAAATGCTTTGAGACCCAGTGAAAAGTAGTGTGGACCTGATAAAATGCTTTGAGACCCAGTGAATAGTAGTGTTTTACCTGATAAAATGCTTTGAGACCCAGTGAAAAGTAGTGTGGACCTGATAAAATGCTTTGAGACCCAGTGAATAGTAGTGTTTTACCTGATAAAATGCTTTGAGACCAAGTGAATAGTAGTGTGGACCTGATAAAAGGCTTTGAGACCCAGTGAATAGCAGTGTGGACCTGATAAAATGCTTTGAGACCCAGTGAATTGCAGTATGGACCTGATAAAATGCTTTGAGACCCAGTGAATAGTAGTGTGGACCTGATAAAAGGCTTTGAGACCCAGTGAATAGTAGTGTGGACCTGATAAAAGGCTTTGAGACCCAGTGAATAGTAGTGTGGACCTGATAAAATGCTTTGAGACCCAGTGAATAGTAGTGTGGACCTGATAAAATGCTTTGAGACCAAGTGAATAGTAGTGTGGACCTGATAAAATGCTTTGAGACCCAGTGAATAGTAGTGTGGACCTGATAAAATGCTTTGAGACCCAGTGAATAGTAGTGTTTTACCTGATAAAATCCTTTGAGACCCAGTGAATAGCAGTGTGGACCTGATAAAAGGCTTTGAGACCCAGTGAATAGCAGTGTGGACCTGATAAAATGCTTTGAGACCCAGTGAATAGTAGTGTGGACCTGATAAAATGCTTTGAGACCCAGTGAATAGTAGTGTTTTACCTGATAAAATGCTTTGAGACCCAGTGAATAGTAGTGTTTTACCTGACAAAATGCTTTGAGACCCAGTGAATAGTAGTGTGGACCTGATAAAAGGCTTTGAGACCCAGTGAATAGTAATGTGGACTTGATAAAATGCTTTGAGACCCAGTGAATAGTAGTGTTTTACCGGACAAAATGCTTTGAGACCCAGTGAATAGTAGTGTGGACCTGATAAAATGCTTTGAGACCCAGTGAATAGTAGTGTGGACCTGATAAAAGGCTTTGAGACCCAGTGAATAGTAGTGTTTTACCTGACAAAATGCTTTGAGACAACAGTGAATAGTAGTGTGGACCTGATAAAATGATTTGAGACCCAGTGAATAGTAGTGTGGACCTGATAAAAGGCTTTGAGACCCAGTGAATAGTAGTGTGGACCTGCTAAAATGCTTTGAGACCCAGTGAATAGTAGTGTTTTACCTGACAAAATGCTTTGAGACCCAGTGAATAGCAGTGTGGACCTGATAAAAGGCTTTGAGACCCAGTGAATAGTAGTGTGGACCTGATAAAATGCTTTGAGACCCAGTGAATAGTAGCGTGGACCTGATAAAATGCTTTGAGACCCAGTGAATAGTAGTGTGGACCTGATAAAATGCTTTGAGACCCAGTGAATAGTAGTGTGGACCTGATAAAAGGCTTTGAGACCCAGTGAATAGTAGTGTGGACCTGATAAAAGGCTTTGAGACCCAGTGAATAGTAGTGTTTTACCTAATAAAATGCTTTGAGACCCAGTGAATAGTAGTGTTTTACCTGATAAAATGCTTTGAGACCCAGTGAATAGTAGTGTGGACCTGATAAAATGCTTTGAGACCCAGTGAATAGTAGTGTGGACCTGATAAAATGATTTGAGACCCAGTGAATAGTAGTGTGGACCTGATAAAAGGCTTTGAGACCCAGTGAATAGTAGTGTTTTACCTGATAAAATGCTTTGAGACCCAGTGAAAAGTAGTGTGGACCTGATAAAATGCTTTGAGACCCAGTGAATAGTAGTGTTTTACCTGATAAAATGCTTTGAGACCCAGTGAAAAGTAGTGTGGACCTGATAAAATGCTTTGAGACCCAGTGAATAGTAGTGTTTTAACTGATAAAATGCTTTGAGACCAAGTGAATAGTAGTGTGGACCTGATAAAAGGCTTTGAGACCCAGTGAATAGCAGTGTGGACCTGATAAAATGCTTTGAGACCCAGTGAATTGCAGTATGGACCTGATAAAATGCTTTGAGACCCAGTGAATAGTAGTGTGGACCTGATAAAAGGCTTTGAGACCCAGTGAATAGTAGTGTGGACCTGATAAAAGGCTTTGAGACCCAGTGAATAGTAGTGTGGACCTGATAAAATGCTTTGAGACCCAGTGAATAGTAGTGTGGACCTGATAAAATGCTTTGAGACCCAGTGAATAGTAGTGTGGACCTGATAAAAGGCTTTGAGACCCAGTGAATAGCAGTGTGGACCTGATAAAATGCTTTGAGACCCAGTGAATAGTAGTGTGGACCTGATAAAATGCTTTGAGACCCAGTGAATAGTAGTGTTTTACCTGATAAAATGCTTTGAGACCCAGTGAATAGTAGTGTTTTACCTGACAAAATGCTTTGAGACCCAGTGAATAGTAGTGTGGACCTGATAAAAGGCTTTGAGACCCAGTGAATAGTAATGTGGACCTGATAAAATGCTTTGAGACCCAGTGAATAGTAGTGTTTTACCTGACAAAATGCTTTGAGACCCAGTGAATAGTAGTGTGGACCTGATAAAATGCTTTGAGACCCAGTGAATAGTAGTGTGGACCTGATAAAAGGCTTTGAGACCCAGTGAATAGTAGTGTGGACCTGCTAAAATGCTTTGAGACCCAGTGAATAGTAGTGTTTTACCTGACAAAATGCTTTGAGACCCAGTGAATAGCAGTGTGGACCTGATAAAAGGCTTTGAGACCCAGTGAATAGTAGTGTGGACCTGATAAAATGCTTTGAGACCCAGTGAATAGTAGCGTGGACCTGATAAAATGCTTTGAGACCCAGTGAGTAGTAGTGTGGACCTGATAAAATGCTTTGAGACCCAGTGAATAGTAGTGTGGACCTGATAAAAGGCTTTGAGACCCAGTGAATAGTAGTGTGGACCTGATAAAAGGCTTTGAGACCCAGTGAATAGTAGTGTTTTACCTGATAAAATGCTTTGAGACCCAGTGAATAGTAGTGTGGACCTGATAAAATGCTTTGAGACCCAGTGAATAGTAGTGTGGACCTGATAAAGTGATTTGAGACCCAGTGAATAGTAGTGTGGACCTGATAAAAGGCTTTGAGACCCAGTGAATAGTAGTGTTTTACCTGATAAAATGCTTTGAGACCCAGTGAATAGTAGTGTGGACCTGATAAAAGGCTTTGAGACCCAGTGAATAGTAGTGTTTTACCTGATAAAATGCTTTGAGACCAAGTGAATAGTAGTGTGGACCTGATAAAAGGCTTTGAGACCCAGTGAATAGCAGTGTGGACCTGATAAAATGCTTTGAGACCCAGTGAATTGCAGTATGGACCTGATAAAATGCTTTGAGACCCAGTGAATAGTAGTGTGGACCTGATAAAAGGCTTTGAGACCCAGTGAATAGTAGTGTGGACCTGATAAAAGGCTTTGAGACCCAGTGAATAGTAGTGTGGACCTGATAAAATGCTTTGAGACCCAGTGAATAGTAGTGTGGACCTGATAAAATGCTTTGAGACCCAGTGAATAGTAGTGTGGACCTGATAAAATGGCTTTGAGACCCAGTGAATAGTAGTGTGGACCTGATAAAAGGCTTTGAGACCCAGTGAATAGTAGTGTGGACCTGATAAAATGCTTTGAGACCCAATGAATAGTAGTGTGGACCTGATAAAATGCTTTGAGACCCAGTGAATAGTAGTGTGGACCTGATAAAATGCTTTGAGACCCAGTGAATAGTAGTGTGGACCTGATAAAAGGCTTTGAGACCCAGTGAATAGTAGTGTTTTACCTGATAAAATGCTTTGAGACCCAGTGAATAGTAGTGTGGACCTGATAAAATGCTTTGAGACCCAGTGAATAGTAGTGTGGACCTGATAAAATGCTTTGAGACCCAGTGAATAGTAGTGTGGACCTGATAAAATGCTTTGAGACCCAGTGAATAGTAGTGTGGACCTGATAAAATGCTTTGAGACCCAGTGAATAGTAGTGTTTTACCTGATAAAATGCTTTGAGACCCAGTGAATAGCAGTGTGGACCTGATAAAAGGCTTTGAGACCCAGTGAATAGCAGTGTGGACCTGATAAAATGCTTTGAGACCCAGTGAATAGTAGTGTGGACCTGATAAAAGGCTTTGAGACCCAGTGAATAGTAGTGTGGACCTGATAAAAGGCTTTGAGACCCAGTGAATAGTAGTGTGGACCTGATAAAAGGCTTTGAGACCCAGTGAATAGTAGTGTGGACCTGATAAAATGCTTTGAGACCCAGTGAATAGTAGTGTGGACCTGATAAAATGCTTTGAGACCCAGTGAATAGTAGTGTGGACCTGATAAAAGGCTTTGAGACCCAGTGAATAGTAGTGTGGACCTGATAAAAGGCTTTGAGACCCAGTGAATAGTAGTGTGGACCTGATAAAATGCTTTGAGACCCAGTGAATAGTAGTGTGGACCTGATAAAATGCTTTGAGACCCAGTGAATAGTAGTGTGGACCTGATAAAATGCTTTGAGACCCAGTGAATAGTAGTGTGGACCTGATAAAATGCTTTGAGACCCAGTGAATAGTAGTGTGGACCTGATAAATGGCTTTGAGACCCAGTGAATAGTAGTGTGGACCTGATAAAAGGCTTTGAGACCCAGTGAATAGTAGTGTGGACCTGATAAAATGCTTTGAGACCCAATGAATAGTAGTGTGGACCTGATAAAATGCTTTGAGACCCAGTGAATAGTAGTGTGGACCTGATAAAATGCTTTGAGACCCAGTGAATAGTAGTGTGGACCTGATAAAAGGCTTTGAGACCCAGTGAATAGTAGTGTTTTACCTGATAAAATGCTTTGAGACCCAGTGAATAGTAGTGTGGACCTGATAAAATGCTTTGAGACCCAGTGAATAGTAGTGTGGACCTGATAAAATGCTTTGAGACCCAGTGAATAGTAGTGTGGACCTGATAAAATGCTTTGAGACCCAGTGAATAGTAGTGTGGACCTGATAAAATGCTTTGAGACCCAGTGAATAGTAGTGTTTTACCTGATAAAATGCTTTGAGACCCAGTGAATAGCAGTGTGGACCTGATAAAAGGCTTTGAGACCCAGTGAATAGCAGTGTGGACCTGATAAAATGCTTTGAGACCCAGTGAATAGTAGTGTGGACCTGATAAAAGGCTTTGAGACCCAGTGAATAGTAGTGTGGACCTGATAAAAGGCTTTGAGACCCAGTGAATAGTAGTGTGGACCTGATAAAAGGCTTTGAGACCCAGTGAATAGTAGTGTGGACCTGATAAAATGCTTTGAGACCCAGTGAATAGTAGTGTGGACCTGATAAAATGCTTTGAGACCCAGTGAATAGTAGTGTGGACCTGATAAAATGCTTTGAGACCCAGTGAATAGTAGTGTGGACCTGATAAAATGCTTTGAGACCCAGTGAATAGTAGTGTGGACCTGATAAATGGCTTTGAGACCCAGTGAATAGTAGTGTGGACCTGATAAAAGGCTTTGAGACCCAGTGAATAGTAGTGTGGACCTGATAAAATGCTTTGAGACCCAGTGAATAGTAGTGTGGACCTGATAAAATGCTTTGAGACCCATTGAATAGTAGTGTGGACCTGATCAAATGCTTTGAGACCCAGTGAATAGTAGTGTGGACCTGATAAAAGGCTTTGAGACCCAGTGAATAGTAGTGTTTTACCTGATAAAATGCTTTGAGACCCAGTGAATAGTAGTGTGGACCTGATAAAATGCTTTGAGACCCAGTGAATAGTAGTGTGGACCTGATAAAATGCTTTGAGACCCAGTGAATAGTAGTGTGGACCTGATAAAATGCTTTGAGACCCAGTGAATAGTAGTGTGGACCTGATAAAATGCTTTGAGACCCAGTGAATAGTAGTGTTTTACCTGATAAAATGCTTTGAGACCCAGTGAATAGCAGTGTGGACCTGATAAAAGGCTTTGAGACCCAGTGAATAGCAGTGTGGACCTGATAAAATGCTTTGAGACCCAGTGAATAGTAGTGTGTACCTGATAAAATGCTTTGAGACCCAGTGAATAGTAGCGTGGACCTGATAAATACTTTGAGACCCAGTGAATAGTAGTGTCTTACCTGATAAAATGCTTTGAGACCCAGTGAATAGTAGCGTGGACCTGATAAAATACTTTGAGACCCAGTGAATAGTAGTGTTTTACCTGATAAGATGCTTTGAGACCCAGTGAATAGTAGCGTGGACCTGATAAAATGCTTTGAGACCCAGTGAATAGTAGTGTGGACCTGATAAAAGGCTTTGAGACCCAGTGAATAGTAGTGTGGACCTGATAAAATGCTTTGAGACCCAGTGAATAGTAGTGTGGACCTGATAAAAGGCTTTGAGACCCAGTGAATAGTAGTGTGGACCTGATAAAATGCTTTGAGACCCAGTGAATAGTAGTGTTTTACCTGATAAAATGCTTTGAGACCCAGTGAATAGTAGTGTGGACCTGATAAAATGCTTTGAGACCCAGTGAATAGTAGTGTGGACCTGATAAAATGCTTTGAGACCCAGTGAATAGTAGTGTGGACCTGATAAAATGCTTTGAGACCCAGTGAATAGTAGTGTGGACCTGATAAATTGCTTTGAGACCCAGTGAATAGTAGTGTTTTACCTGATAAAATCCTTTGAGACCCAGTGAATAGCAGTGTGGACCTGATAAAAGGCTTTGAGACCCAGTGAATAGCAGTGTGGACCTGATAAAATGCTTTGAGACCCAGTGAATAGTAGTGTGGACCTGATAAAATGCTTTGAGACCCAGTGAATAGTAGTGTTTTACCTGATAAAATGCTTTGAGACCCAGTGAATAGTAGTGTTTTACCTGACAAAATGCTTTGAGACCCAGTGAATAGTAGTGTGGACCTGATAAAAGGCTTTGAGACCCAGTGAATAGTAATGTGGACCTGATAAAATGCTTTGAGACCCAGTGAATAGTAGTGTTTTACCTGACAAAATGCTTTGAGACCCAGTGAATAGTAGTGTGGACCTGATAAAATGCTTTGAGACCCAGTGAATAGTAGTGTGGACCTGATAAAAGGCTTTGAGACCCAGTGAATAGTAGTGTTTTACCTGACAAAATGCTTTGAGACAACAGTGAATAGTAGTGTGGACCTGATAAAATGATTTGAGACCCAGTGAATAGTAGTGTGGACCTGATAAAAGGCTTTGAGACCCAGTGAATAGTAGTGTGGACCTGCTAAAATGCTTTGAGACCCAGTGAATAGTAGTGTTTTACCTGACAAAATGCTTTGAGACCCAGTGAATAGCAGTGTGGACCTGATAAAAGGCTTTGAGACCCAGTGAATAGTAGTGTGGACCTGATAAAATGCTTTGAGACCCAGTGAATAGTAGCGTGGACCTGATAAAATGCTTTAAAACCCAGTGAATAGTAGTGTGGACCTGATAAAATGCTTTGAGACCCAGTGAATAGTAGTGTGGACCTGATAAAATGCTTTGAGACCCAGTGAATAGTAGTGTGGACCTGATAAAAGGCTTTGAGACCCAGTGAATAGTAGTGTGGACCTGATAAAAGGCTTTGAGACCCAGTGAATAGTAGTGTTTTACCTAATAAAATGCTTTGAGACCGAGTGAATAGTAGTGTTTTACCTGATAAAATGCTTTGAGACCCAGTGAATAGTAGTGTGGACCTGATAAAATGCTTTTAGACCCAGTGAATAGTAGTGTGGACCTGATAAAATGATTTGAGACCCAGTGAATAGTAGTGTGGACCTGATAAAAGGCTTGGAGACCCAGTGAATAGTAGTGTTTTACCTGATAAAATGCTTTGAGACCCAGTGAATAGTAGTGTGGACCTGATAAAAGGCTTTGAGACCCAGTGAATAGTAGTGTTTTACCTGATAAAATGCTTTGAGACCCAGTGAAAAGTAGTGTGGACCTGATAAAATGCTTTGAGACCCAGTGAATAGTAGTGTTTTACCTGATAAAATGCTTTGAGACCCAGCGAAAAGTAGTGTGGACCTGATAAAATGCTTTGAGACCCAGTGAATAGTAGTGTTTTACCTGATAAAATGCTTTGAGACCAAGTGAATAGTAGTGTGGACCTGATAAAATGCTTTGAGACCCAGTGAATAGTAGTGTGGACCTGATAAAATGCTTTGAGACCCAGTGAATAGTAGTGTTTTACCTGATAAAATCCTTTGAGACCCAGTGAATAGCAGTGTGGACCTGATAAAAGGCTTTGAGACCCAGTGAATAGCAGTGTGGACCTGATAAAATGCTTTGAGACCCAGTGAATAGTAGTGTGGACCTGATAAAATGCTTTGAGACCCAGTGAATAGTAGTGTTTTACCTGATAAAATGCTTTCAGACCCAGTGAATAGTAGTGTTTTACCTGACAAAATGCTTTGAGACCCAGTGAATAGTAGTGTGGACCTGATAAAAGGCTTTGAGACCCAGTGAATAGTAATGTGGACCTGATAAAATGCTTTGAGACCCAGTGAATAGTAGTGTTTTACCTGACAAAATGCTTTGAGACCCAGTGAATAGTAGTGTGGACCTGATAAAATGCTTTGAGACCCAGTGAATAGTAGTGTGGACCTGATAAAAGGCTTTGAGACCCAGTGAATAGTAGTGTTTTACCTGACAAAATGCTTTGAGACAACAGTGAATAGTAGTGTGGACCTGATAAAATGATTTGAGACCCAGTGAATAGTAGTGTGGACCTGATAAAAGGCTTTGAGACCCAGTGAATAGTAGTGTGGACCTGCTAAAATGCTTTGAGACCCAGTGAATAGTAGTGTTTTACCTGATAAAATCCTTTGAGACCCAGTGAATAGCAGTGTGGACCTGATAAAAGGCTTTGAGACCCAGTGAATAGCAGTGTGGACCTGATAAAATGCTTTGAGACCCAGCGAAAAGTAGTGTGGACCTGATAAAATGCTTTGAGACCCAGTGAATAGTAGTGTTTTACCTGATAAAATGCTTTGAGACCAAGTGAATAGTAGTGTGGACCTGATAAAATGCTTTGAGACCCAGTGAATAGTAGTGTGGACCTGATAAAATGCTTTGAGACCCAGTGAATAGTAGTGTTTTACCTGATAAAATCCTTTGAGACCCAGTGAATAGCAGTGTGGACCTGATAAAAGGCTTTGAGACCCAGTGAATAGCAGTGTGGACCTGATAAAATGCTTTGAGACCCAGTGAATAGTAGTGTGGACCTGATAAAATGCTTTGAGACCCAGTGAATAGTAGTGTTTTACCTGATAAAATGCTTTCAGACCCAGTGAATAGTAGTGTTTTACCTGACAAAATGCTTTGAGACCCAGTGAATAGTAGTGTGGACCTGATAAAAGGCTTTGAGACCCAGTGAATAGTAATGTGGACCTGATAAAATGCTTTGAGACCCAGTGAATAGTAGTGTTTTACCTGACAAAATGCTTTGAGACCCAGTGAATAGTAGTGTGGACCTGATAAAATGCTTTGAGACCCAGTGAATAGTAGTGTGGACCTGATAAAAGGCTTTGAGACCCAGTGAATAGTTGTGTTTTACCTGACAAAATGCTTTGAGACAACAGTGAATAGTAGTGTGGACCTGATAAAATGATTTGAGACCCAGTGAATAGTAGTGTGGACCTGATAAAAGGCTTTGAGACCCAGTGAATAGTAGTGTGGACCTGCTAAAATGCTTTGAGACCCAGTGAATAGTAGTGTTTTACCTGATAAAATCCTTTGAGACCCAGTGAATAGCAGTGTGGACCTGATAAAAGGCTTTGAGACCCAGTGAATAGCAGTGTGGACCTGATAAAATGCTTTGAGACCCAGTGAATAGTAGCGTGGACCTGATAAAATGCTTTGAGACCCAGTGAATAGTAGTGTTTTACCTGATAAAATGCTTTCAGACCCAGTGAATAGTAGTGTTTTACCTGACAAAATGCTTTGAGACCCAGTGAATAGTAGTGTGGACCTGATAAAAGGCTTTGAGACCCAGTGAATAGTAATGTGGACCTGATAAAATGCTTTGAGACCCAGTGAATAGTAGTGTTTTACCTGACAAAATGCTTTGAGACCCAGTGAATAGTAGTGTGGACCTGATAAAATGCTTTGAGACCCAGTGAATAGTAGTGTGGACCTGATAAAAGGCTTTGAGACCCAGTGAATAGTAGTGTTTTACCTGACAAAATGCTTTGAGACAACAGTGAATAGTAGTGTGGACCTGATAAAATGATTTGAGACCCAGTGAATAGTAGTGTGGACCTGATAAAAGGCTTTGAGACCCAGTGAATAGTAGTGTGGACCTGCTAAAATGCTTTGAGACCCAGTGAATAGTAGTGTTTTACCTGACAAAATGCTTTGAGACCCAGTGAATAGCAGTGTGGACCTGATAAAAGGCTTTGAGACCCAGTGAATAGTAGTGTGGACCTGATAAAATGCTTTGAGACCCAGTGAATAGTAGCGTGGACCTGATAAAATGCTTTGAGACCCAGTGAATAGTAGTGTGGACCTGATAAAATGCTTTGAGACCCAGTGAATAGTAGTGTGGACCTGATAAAATGCTTTGAGACCCAGTGAATAGTAGTGTGGACCTGATAAAATGATTTGAGACCCAGTGAATAGTAGTGTGGACCTGATAAAAGGCTTTGAGACCCAGTGAATAGTAGTGTTTTACCTGATAAAATGCTTTGAGACCCAGTGAAAAGTAGTGTGGACCTGATAAAATGCTTTGAGACCCAGTGAATAGTAGTGTGGACCTGATAAAATGCTTTGAGACCCAGTGAATAGTAGTGTTTTACCTGATAAAATCCTTTGAGACCCAGTGAATAGCAGTGTGGACCTGATAAAAGGCTTTGAGACCCAGTGAATAGCAGTGTGGACCTGATAAAATGCTTTGAGACCCAGTGAATAGTAGTGTGGACCTGATAAAATGCTTTGAGACCCAGTGAATAGTAGTGTTTTACCTGATAAAATGCTTTCAGACCCAGTGAATAGTAGTGTTTTACCTGACAAAATGCTTTGAGACCCAGTGAATAGTAGTGTGGACCTGATAAAAGGCTTTGAGACCCAGTGAATAGTAATGTGGACCTGATAAAATGCTTTGAGACCCAGTGAATAGTAGTGTTTTACCTGACAAAATGCTTTGAGACCCAGTGAATAGTAGTGTGGACCTGATAAAATGCTTTGAGACCCAGTGAATAGTAGTGTGGACCTGATAAAAGGCTTTGAGACCCAGTGAATAGTAGTGTTTTACCTGACAAAATGCTTTGAGACAACAGTGAATAGTAGTGTGGACCTGATAAAATGATTTGAGACCCAGTGAATAGTAGTGTGGACCTGATAAAAGGCTTTGAGACCCAGTGAATAGTAGTGTGGACCTGCTAAAATGCTTTGAGACCCAGTGAATAGTAGTGTTTTACCTGACAAAATGCTTTGAGACCCAGTGAATAGCAGTGTGGACCTGATAAAAGGCTTTGAGACCCAGTGAATAGTAGTGTGGACCTGATAAAATGCTTTGAGACCCAGTGAATAGTAGCGTGGACCTGATAAAATGCTTTGAGACCCAGTGAATAGTAGTGTGGACCTGATAAAATGCTTTGAGACCCAGTGAATAGTAGTGTGGACCTGATAAAATGCTTTGAGACCCAGTGAATAGTAGTGTGGACCTGATAAAAGGCTTTGAGACCCAGTGAATAGTAGTGTGGACCTGATAAAAGGCTTTGAGACCCAGTGAATAGTAGTGTGGACCTGATAAAATGCTTTGAGACCCAGTGAATAGCAGTGTGGACCTGATAAAATGCTTTGAGACCCAGTGAATAGTAGTGTGGACCTGATAAAATGCTTTGAGACCCAGTGAATAGTAGTGTTTTACCTGACAAAATGCTTTGAGACCCAGTGAATAGTAGTGTGGACCTGATAAAAGGCTTTGAGACCCAGTGAATAGTAATGTGGACCTGATAAAATGCTTTGAGACCCAGTGAATAGTAGTGTTTTACCTGACAAAATGCTTTGAGACCCAGTGAATAGTAGTGTGGACCTGATAAAATGCTTTGAGACCCAGTGAATAGTAGTGTGGACCTGATAAAAGGCTTTGAGACCCAGTGAATAGTAGTGTTTTACCTGACAAAATGCTTTGAGACAACAGTGAATAGTAGTGTGGACCTGATAAAATGATTTGAGACCCAGTGAATAGTAGTGTGGACCTGATAAAAGGCTTTGAGACCCAGTGAATAGTAGTGTGGACCTGCTAAAATGCTTTGAGACCCAGTGAATAGTAGTGTTTTACCTGATAAAATCCTTTGAGACCCAGTGAATAGCAGTGTGGACCTGATAAAAGGCTTTGAGACCCAGTGAATAGCAGTGTGGACCTGATAAAATGCTTTGAGACCCAGTGAATAGTAGCGTGGACCTGATAAAATGCTTTGAGACCCAGTGAATAGTAGTGTTTTACCTGATAAAATGCTTTCAGACCCAGTGAATAGTAGTGTTTTACCTGACAAAATGCTTTGAGACCCAGTGAATAGTAGTGTGGACCTGATAAAAGGCTTTGAGACCCAGTGAATAGTAATGTGGACCTGATAAAATGCTTTGAGACCCAGTGAATAGTAGTGTTTTACCTGACAAAATGCTTTGAGACCCAGTGAATAGTAGTGTGGACCTGATAAAATGCTTTGAGACCCAGTGAATAGTAGTGTGGACCTGATAAAAGGCTTTGAGACCCAGTGAATAGTAGTGTTTTACCTGACAAAATGCTTTGAGACAACAGTGAATAGTAGTGTGGACCTGATAAAATGATTTGAGACCCAGTGAATAGTAGTGTGGACCTGATAAAAGGCTTTGAGACCCAGTGAATAGTAGTGTGGACCTGCTAAAATGCTTTGAGACCCAGTGAATAGTAGTGTTTTACCTGACAAAATGCTTTGAGACCCAGTGAATAGCAGTGTGGACCTGATAAAAGGCTTTGAGACCCAGTGAATAGTAGTGTGGACCTGATAAAATGCTTTGAGACCCAGTGAATAGTAGCGTGGACCTGATAAAATGCTTTGAGACCCAGTGAATAGTAGTGTGGACCTGATAAAATGCTTTGAGACCCAGTGAATAGTAGTGTGGACCTGATAAAATGCTTTGAGACCCAGTGAATAGTAGTGTGGACCTGATAAAAGGCTTTGAGACCCAGTGAATAGTAGTGTGGACCTGATAAAAGGCTTTGAGACCCAGTGAATAGTAGTGTTTTACCTAATAAAATGCTTTGAGACCCAGTGAATAGTAGTGTTTTACCTGATAAAATGCTTTGAGACCCAGTGAATAGTAGTGTGGACCTGATAAAATGCTTTGAGACCCAGTGAATAGTAGTGTGGACCTGATAAAATGATTTGAGACCCAGTGAATAGTAGTGTGGACCTGATAAAAGGCTTTGAGACCCAGTGAATAGTAGTGTTTTACCTGATAAAATGCTTTGAGACCCAGTGAAAAGTAGTGTGGACCTGATAAAATGCTTTGAGACCCAGTGAATAGTAGTGTGGACCTGATAAAATGCTTTGAGACCCAGTGAATAGTAGTGTTTTACCTGATAAAATCCTTTGAGACCCAGTGAATAGCAGTGTGGACCTGATAAAAGGCTTTGAGACCCAGTGAATAGCAGTGTGGACCTGATAAAATGCTTTGAGACCCAGTGAATAGTAGTGTGGACCTGATAAAATGCTTTGAGACCCAGTGAATAGTAGTGTTTTACCTGATAAAATGCTTTCAGACCCAGTGAATAGTAGTGTTTTACCTGACAAAATGCTTTGAGACCCAGTGAATAGTAGTGTGGACCTGATAAAAGGCTTTGAGACTCAGTGAATAGTAATGTGGACCTGATAAAATGCTTTGAGACCCAGTGAATAGTAGTGTTTTACCTGACAAAATGCTTTGAGACCCAGTGAATAGTAGTGTGGACCTGATAAAATGCTTTGAGACCCAGTGAATAGTAGTGTGGACCTGATAAAAGGCTTTGAGACCCAGTGAATAGTAGTGTTTTACCTGACAAAATGCTTTGAGACAACAGTGAATAGTAGTGTGGACCTGATAAAATGATTTGAGACCCAGTGAATAGTAGTGTGGACCTGATAAAAGGCTTTGAGACCCAGTGAATAGTAGTGTGGACCTGCTAAAATGCTTTGAGACCCAGTGAATAGTAGTGTTTTACCTGACAAAATGCTTTGAGACCCAGTGAATAGCAGTGTGGACCTGATAAAAGGCTTTGAGACCCAGTGAATAGTAGTGTGGACCTGATAAAATGCTTTGAGACCCAGTGAATAGTAGCGTGGACCTGATAAAATGCTTTGAGACCCAGTGAATAGTAGTGTGGACCTGATAAAATGCTTTGAGACCCAGTGAATAGTAGTGTGGACCTGATAAAATGCTTTGAGACCCAGTGAATAGTAGTGTGGACCTGATAAAAGGCTTTGAGACCCAGTGAATAGTAGTGTGGACCTGATAAAAGGCTTTGAGACCCAGTGAATAGTAGTGTTTTACCTAATAAAATGCTTTGAGACCCAGTGAATAGTAGTGTTTTACCTGATAAAATGCTTTGAGACCCAGTGAATAGTAGTGTGGACCTGATAAAATGCTTTGAGACCCAGTGAATAGTAGTGTGGACCTGATAAAATGATTTGAGACCCAGTGCATAGTAGTGTGGACCTGATAAAAGGCTTTGAGACCCAGTGAATAGTAGTGTTTTACCTGATAAAATGCTTTGAGACCCAGTGAATAGTAGTGTGGACCTGATAAAAGGCTTTGAGACCCAGTGAATAGTAGTGTTTTACCTGATAAAATGCTTTGAGACCCAGTGAAAAGTAGTGTGGACCTGATAAAATGCTTTGAGACCCAGTGAATAGTAGTGTTTTACCTGATAAAATGCTTTGAGACCCAGTGAAAAGTAGTGTGGACCTGATAAAATGCTTTGAGACCCAGTGAATAGTAGTGTTTTACCTGATAAAATGCTTTGAGACCAAGTGAATAGTAGTGTGGACCTGATAAAAGGCTTTGAGACCCAGTGAATAGCAGTGTGGACCTGATAAAATGCTTTGAGACCCAGTGAATTGCAGTATGGACCTGATAAAATGCTTTGAGACCCAGTGAATAGTAGTGTGGACCTGATAAATGGCTTTGAGACCCAGTGAATAGTAGTGTGGACCTGATAAAAGGCTTTGAGACCCAGTGAATAGTAGTGTGGACCTGATAAAATGCTTTGAGACCCAATGAATAGTAGTGTGGACCTGATAAAATGCTTTGAGACCCAGTGAATAGTAGTGTGGACCTGATAAAATGCTTTGAGACCCAGTAAATAGTAGTGTGGACCTGATAAAAGGCTTTGAGACCCAGTGAATAGTAGTGTTTTACCTGATAAAATGCTTTGAGACCCAGTGAATAGTAGTGTGGACCTGATAAAATGCTTTGAGACCCAGTGAATAGTAGTGTGGACCTGATAAAATGCTTTGAGACCCAGTGAATAGTAGTGTGGACCTGATAAAATGCTTTGAGACCCAGTGAATAGTAGTGTGGACCTGATAAAAGGCTTTGAGACCCAGTGAATAGTAGTGTGGACCTGATAAAAGGCTTTGAGACCCAGTGAATAGTAGTGTGGACCTGATAAAATGCTTTGAGACCCAGTGAATAGTAGTGTGGACCTGATAAAATGCTTTGAGACCCAGTGAATAGTAGTGTGGACCTGATAAAAGGCTTTGAGACCCAGTGAATAGTAGTGTTTTACCTGACAAAATGCTTTGAGACAACAGTGAATAGTAGTGTGGACCTGATAAAATGATTTGAGACCCAGTGAATAGTAGTGTGGACCTGATAAAAGGCTTTGAGACCCAGTGAATAGTAGTGTGGACCTGCTAAAATGCTTTGAGACCCAGTGAATAGTAGTGTTTTACCTGACAAAATGCTTTGAGACCCAGTGAATAGCAGTGTGGACCTGATAAAAGGCTTTGAGACCCAGTGAATAGTAGTGTGGACCTGATAAAATGCTTTGAGACCCAGTGAATAGTAGCGTGGACCTGATAAAATGCTTTGAGACCCAGTGAATAGTAGTGTGGACCTGATAAAATGCTTTGAGACCCAGTGAATAGTAGTGTGGACCTGATAAAATGCTTTGAGACCCAGTGAATAGTAGTGTGGACCTGATAAAAGGCTTTGAGACCCAGTGAATAGTAGTGTGGACCTGATAAAAGGCTTTGAGACCCAGTGAATAGTAGTGTTTTACCTAATAAAATGCTTTGAGACCCAGTGAATAGTAGTGTTTTACCTGATAAAATGCTTTGAGACCCAGTGAATAGTAGTGTGGACCTGATAAAATGCTTTGAGACCCAGTGAATAGTAGTGTGGACCTGATAAAATGATTTGAGACCCAGTGCATAGTAGTGTGGACCTGATAAAAGGCTTTGAGACCCAGTGAATAGTAGTGTTTTACCTGATAAAATGCTTTGAGACCCAGTGAATAGTAGTGTGGACCTGATAAAAGGCTTTGAGACCCAGTGAATAGTAGTGTTTTACCTGATAAAATGCTTTGAGACCCAGTGAAAAGTAGTGTGGACCTGATAAAATGCTTTGAGACCCAGTGAATAGTAGTGTTTTACCTGATAAAATGCTTTGAGACCCAGTGAAAAGTAGTGTGGACCTGATAAAATGCTTTGAGACCCAGTGAATAGTAGTGTTTTACCTGATAAAATGCTTTGAGACCAAGTGAATAGTAGTGTGGACCTGATAAAAGGCTTTGAGACCCAGTGAATAGCAGTGTGGACCTGATAAAATGCTTTGAGACCCAGTGAATTGCAGTATGGACCTGATAAAATGCTTTGAGACCCAGTGAATAGTAGTGTGGACCTGATAAATGGCTTTGAGACCCAGTGAATAGTAGTGTGGACCTGATAAAAGGCTTTGAGACCCAGTGAATAGTAGTGTGGACCTGATAAAATGCTTTGAGACCCAATGAATAGTAGTGTGGACCTGATAAAATGCTTTGAGACCCAGTGAATAGTAGTGTGGACCTGATAAAATGCTTTGAGACCCAGTAAATAGTAGTGTGGACCTGATAAAAGGCTTTGAGACCCAGTGAATAGTAGTGTTTTACCTGATAAAATGCTTTGAGACCCAGTGAATAGTAGTGTGGACCTGATAAAATGCTTTGAGACCCAGTGAATAGTAGTGTGGACCTGATAAAATGCTTTGAGACCCAGTGAATAGTAGTGTGGACCTGATAAAATGCTTTGAGACCCAGTGAATAGTAGTGTGGACCTGATAAAAGGCTTTGAGACCCAGTGAATAGTAGTGTGGACCTGATAAAAGGCTTTGAGACCCAGTGAATAGTAGTGTGGACCTGATAAAATGCTTTGAGACCCAGTGAATAGTAGTGTGGACCTGATAAAATGCTTTGAGACCAAGTGAATAGTAGTGTGGACCTGATAAAATGCTTTGAGACCCAGTGAATAGTAGTGTGGACCTGATAAAATGCTTTGAGACCCAGTGAATAGTAGTGTGGACCTGATAAATGGCTTTGAGACCCAGTGAATAGTAGTGTGGACCTGATAAAAGGCTTTGAGACCCAGTGAATAGTAGTGTGGACCTGATAAAAGGCTTTGAGACCCAGTGAATAGTAGTGTTTTACCTAATAAAATGCTTTGAGACCGAGTGAATAGTAGTGTTTTACCTGATAAAATGCTTTGAGACCCAGTGAATAGTAGTGTGGACCTGATAAAATGCTTTTAGACCCAGTGAATAGTAGTGTGGACCTGATAAAATGATTTGAGACCCAGTGAATAGTAGTGTGGACCTGATAAAAGGCTTGGAGACCCAGTGAATAGTAGTGTTTTACCTGATAAAATGCTTTGAGACCCAGTGAATAGTAGTGTGGACCTGATAAAAGGCTTTGAGACCCAGTGAATAGTAGTGTTTTACCTGATAAAATGCTTTGAGACCCAGTGAAAAGTAGTGTGGACCTGATAAAATGCTTTGAGACCCAGTGAATAGTAGTGTTTTACCTGATAAAATGCTTTGAGACCCAGCGAAAAGTAGTGTGGACCTGATAAAATGCTTTGAGACCCAGTGAATAGTAGTGTTTTACCTGATAAAATGCTTTGAGACCAAGTGAATAGTAGTGTGGACCTGATAAAATGCTTTGAGACCCAGTGAATAGTAGTGTGGACCTGATAAAATGCTTTGAGACCCAGTGAATAGTAGTGTTTTACCTGATAAAATCCTTTGAGACCCAGTGAATAGCAGTGTGGACCTGATAAAAGGCTTTGAGACCCAGTGAATAGCAGTGTGGACCTGATGAAATGCTTTGAGACCCAGTGAATAGTAGTGTGGACCTGATAAAATGCTTTGAGACCCAGTGAATAGTAGTGTTTTACCTGATAAAATGCTTTCAGACCCAGTGAATAGTAGTGTTTTACCTGACAAAATGCTTTGAGACCCAGTGAATAGTAGTGTGGACCTGATAAAAGGCTTTGAGACCCAGTGAATAGTAATGTGGACCTGATAAAATGCTTTGAGACCCAGTGAATAGTAGTGTTTTACCTGACAAAATGCTTTGAGACCCAGTGAATAGTAGTGTGGACCTGATAAAATGATTTGAGACCCAGTGAATAGTAGTGTGGACCTGATAAAAGGCTTTGAGACCCAGTGAATAGTAGTGTGGACCTGCTAAAATGCTTTGAGACCCAGTGAATAGTAGTGTTTTACCTGATAAAATCCTTTGAGACCCAGTGAATAGCAGTGTGGACCTGATAAAAGGCTTTGAGACCCAGTGAATAGCAGTGTGGACCTGATAAAATGCTTTGAGACCCAGTGAATAGTAGCGTGGACCTGATAAAATGCTTTGAGACCCAGTGAATAGTAGTGTTTTACCTGATAAAATGCTTTCAGACCCAGTGAATAGTAGTGTTTTACCTGACAAAATGCTTTGAGACCCAGTGAATAGTAGTGTGGACCTGATAAAAGGCTTTGAGACCCAGTGAATAGTAATGTGGACCTGATAAAATGCTTTGAGACCCAGTGAATAGTAGTGTTTTACCTGACAAAATGCTTTGAGACAACAGTGAATAGTAGTGTGGACCTGATAAAATGATTTGAGACCCAGTGAATAGTAGTGTGGACCTGATAAAAGGCTTTGAGACCCAGTGAATAGTAGTGTGGACCTGCTAAAATGCTTTGAGACCCAGTGAATAGTAGTGTTTTACCTGACAAAATGCTTTGAGACCCAGTGAATAGCAGTGTGGACCTGATAAAAGGCTTTGAGACCCAGTGAATAGTAGTGTGGACCTGATAAAATGCTTTGAGACCCAGTGAATAGTAGCGTGGACCTGATAAAATGCTTTGAGACCCAGTGAATAGTAGTGTGGACCTGATAAAATGCTTTGAGACCCAGTGAATAGTAGTGTGGACCTGATAAAATGCTTTGAGACCCAGTGAATAGTAGTGTGGACCTGATAAAAGGCTTTGAGACCCAGTGAATAGTAGTGTGGACCTGATAAAAGGCTTTGAGACCCAGTGAATAGTAGTGTTTTACCTAATAAAATGCTTTGAGACCCAGTGAATAGTAGTGTTTTACCTGATAAAATGCTTTGAGACCCAGTGAATAGTAGTGTGGACCTGATAAAATGCTTTGAGACCCAGTGAATAGTAGTGTGGACCTGATAAAATGATTTGAGACCCAGTGAATAGTAGTGTGGACCTGATAAAAGGCTTTGAGACCCAGTGAATAGTAGTGTTTTACCTGATAAAATGCTTTGAGACCCAGTGAAAAGTAGTGTGGACCTGATAAAATGCTTTGAGACCCAGTGAATAGTAGTGTGGACCTGATAAAATGCTTTGAGACCCAGTGAATAGTAGTGTTTTACCTGATAAAATCCTTTGAGACCCAGTGAATAGCAGTGTGGACCTGATAAAAGGCTTTGAGACCCAGTGAATAGCAGTGTGGACCTGATAAAATGCTTTGAGACCCAGTGAATAGTAGTGTGGACCTGATAAAATGCTTTGAGACCCAGTGAATAGTAGTGTTTTACCTGATAAAATGCTTTCAGACCCAGTGAATAGTAGTGTTTTACCTGACAAAATGCTTTGAGACCCAGTGAATAGTAGTGTGGACCTGATAAAAGGCTTTGAGACCCAGTGAATAGTAATGTGGACCTGATAAAATGCTTTGAGACCCAGTGAATAGTAGTGTTTTACCTGACAAAATGCTTTGAGACCCAGTGAATAGTAGTGTGGACCTGATAAAATGCTTTGAGACCCAGTGAATAGTAGTGTGGACCTGATAAAAGGCTTTGAGACCCAGTGAATAGTAGTGTTTTACCTGACAAAATGCTTTGAGACAACAGTGAATAGTAGTGTGGACCTGATAAAATGATTTGAGACCCAGTGAATAGTAGTGTGGACCTGATAAAAGGCTTTGAGACCCAGTGAATAGTAGTGTGGACCTGCTAAAATGCTTTGAGACCCAGTGAATAGTAGTGTTTTACCTGACAAAATGCTTTGAGACCCAGTGAATAGCAGTGTGGACCTGATAAAAGGCTTTGAGACCCAGTGAATAGTAGTGTGGACCTGATAAAATGCTTTGAGACCCAGTGAATAGTAGCGTGGACCTGATAAAATGCTTTGAGACCCAGTGAATAGTAGTGTGGACCTGATAAAATGCTTTGAGACCCAGTGAATAGTAGTGTGGACCTGATAAAATGCTTTGAGACCCAGTGAATAGTAGTGTGGACCTGATAAAAGGCTTTGAGACCCAGTGAATAGTAGTGTGGACCTGATAAAAGGCTTTGAGACCCAGTGAATAGTAGTGTTTTACCTAATAAAATGCTTTGAGACCCAGTGAATAGTAGTGTTTTACCTGATAAAATGCTTTGAGACCCAGTGAATAGTAGTGTGGACCTGATAAAATGCTTTGAGACCCAGTGAATAGTAGTGTGGACCTGATAAAATGATTTGAGACCCAGTGCATAGTAGTGTGGACCTGATAAAAGGCTTTGAGACCCAGTGAATAGTAGTGTTTTACCTGATAAAATGCTTTGAGACCCAGTGAATAGTAGTGTGGACCTGATAAAAGGCTTTGAGACCCAGTGAATAGTAGTGTTTTACCTGATAAAATGCTTTGAGACCCATTGAAAAGTAGTGTGGACCTGATAAAATGCTTTGAGACCCAGTGAATAGTAGTGTGGACCTGATAAAATGCTTTGAGACCCAGTGAAAAGTAGTGTGGACCTGATAAAATGCTTTGAGACCCAGTGAATAGTAGTGTTTTACCTGATAAAATGCTTTGAGACCAAGTGAATAGTAGTGTGGACCTGATAAAAGGCTTTGAGACCCAGTGAATAGCAGTGTGGACCTGATAAAATGCTTTGAGACCCAGTGAATTGCAGTATGGACCTGATAAAATGCTTTGAGACCCAGTGAATAGTAGTGTGGACCTGATAAAATGCTTTGAGACCCAGTGAATAGTAGTGTGGACCTGATAAAAGGCTTTGAGACCCAGTGAATAGTAGTGTGGACCTGCTAAAATGCTTTGAGACCCAGTGAATAGTAGCGTGGACCTGATAAAATGCTTTGAGACCCAGTGAATAGTAGTGTTTTACCTGATAAAATGCTTTCAGACCCAGTGAATAGTAGTGTTTTACCTGACAAAATGCTTTGAGACCCAGTGAATAGTAGTGTGGACCTGATAAAAGGCTTTGAGACCCAGTGAATAGTAGTGTTTTACCTGACAAAATGCTTTGAGACAACAGTGAATAGTAGTGTGGACCTGATAAAATGATTTGAGACCCAGTGAATAGTAGTGTGGACCTGATAAAAGGCTTTGAGACCCAGTGAATAGTAGTGTGGACCTGCTAAAATGCTTTGAGACCCAGTGAATAGTAGTGTTTTACCTGATAAAATCCTTTGAGACCAAGTGAATAGTAGTGTGGACCTGATAAAAGGCTTTGAGACCCAGTGAATAGCAGTGTGGACCTGATAAAATGCTTTGAGACCCAGTGAATTGCAGTATGGACCTGATAAAATGCTTTGAGACCCAGTGAATAGTAGTGTGGACCTGATAAAATGCTTTGAGACCCAGTGAATAGTAGTGTGGACCTGATAAAAGGCTTTGAGACCCAGTGAATAGTAGTGTGGACCTGCTAAAATGCTTTGAGACCCAGTGAATAGTAGCGTGGACCTGATAAAATGCTTTGAGACCCAGTGAATAGTAGTGTTTTACCTGATAAAATGCTTTCAGACCCAGTGAATAGTAGTGTTTTACCTGACAAAATGCTTTGAGACCCAGTGAATAGTAGTGTGGACCTGATAAAAGGCTTTGAGACCCAGTGAATAGTAGTGTTTTACCTGACAAAATGCTTTGAGACAACAGTGAATAGTAGTGTGGACCTGATAAAATGATTTGAGACCCAGTGAATAGTAGTGTGGACCTGATAAAAGGCTTTGAGACCCAGTGAATAGTAGTGTGGACCTGCTAAAATGCTTTGAGACCCAGTGAATAGTAGTGTTTTACCTGATAAAATCCTTTGAGACCCAGTGAATAGCAGTGTGGACCTGATAAAAGGCTTTGAGACCCAGTGAATAGCAATGTGGACCTGATAAAATGCTTTGAGACCCAGTGAATAGTAGCGTGGACCTGATAAAATGCTTTGAGACCCAGTGAATAGTAGTGTTTTACCTGATAAAATGCTTTCAGACCCAGTGAATAGTAGTGTTTTACCTGACAAAATGCTTTGAGACCCAGTGAATAGTAGTGTGGACCTGATAAAAGGCTTTGAGACCCAGTGAATAGTAATGTGGACCTGATAAAATGCTTTGAGACCCAGTGAATAGTAGTGTTTTACCTGACAAAATGCTTTGAGACCCAGTGAATAGTAGTGTGGACCTGATAAAATGCTTTGAGACCCAGTGAATAGTAGTGTGGACCTGATAAAAGGCTTTGAGACCCAGTGAATAGTAGTGTTTTACCTGACAAAATGCTTTGAGACAACAGTGAATAGTAGTGTGGACCTGATAAAATGATTTGAGACCCAGTGAATAGTAGTGTGGACCTGATAAAAGGCTTTGAGACCCAGTGAATAGTAGTGTGGACCTGCTAAAATGCTTTGAGACCCAGTGAATAGTAGTGTTTTACCTGACAAAATGCTTTGAGACCCAGTGAATAGCAGTGTGGACCTGATAAAAGGCTTTGAGACCCAGTGAATAGTAGTGTGGACCTGATAAAATGCTTTGAGACCCAGTGAATAGTAGCGTGGACCTGATAAAATGCTTTGAGACCCAGTGAATAGTAGTGTGGACCTGATAAAATGCTTTGAGACCCAGTGAATAGTAGTGTGGACCTGATAAAATGCTTTGAGACCCAGTGAATAGTAGTGTGGACCTGATAAAAGGCTTTGAGACCCAGTGAATAGTAGTGTGGACCTGATAAAAGGCTTTGAGACCCAGTGAATAGTAGTGTTTTACCTAATAAAATGCTTTGAGACCCAGTGAATAGTAGTGTGGACCTGATAAAATGCTTTGAGACCCAGTGAATAGTAGTGTGGACCTGATAAAATGATTTGAGACCCAGTGAATAGTAGTGTGGACCTGATAAAAGGCTTTGAGACCCAGTGAATAGTAGTGTTTTACCTGATAAAATGCTTTGAGACCCAGTGAAAAGTAGTGTGGACCTGATAAAATGCTTTGAGACCCAGTGAATAGTAGTGTGGACCTGATAAAATGCTTTGAGACCCAGTGAATAGTAGTGTTTTACCTGATAAAATCCTTTGAGACCCAGTGAATAGCAGTGTGGACCTGATAAAAGGCTTTGAGACCCAGTGAATAGCAGTGTGGACCTGATAAAATGCTTTGAGACCCAGTGAATAGTAGTGTGGACCTGATAAAATGCTTTGAGACCCAGTGAATAGTAGTGTTTTACCTGATAAAATGCTTTCAGACCCAGTGAATAGTAGTGTTTTACCTGACAAAATGCTTTGAGACCCAGTGAATAGTAGTGTGGACCTGATAAAAGGCTTTGAGACCCAGTGAATAGTAATGTGGACCTGATAAAATGCTTTGAGACCCAGTGAATAGTAGTGTTTTACCTGACAAAATGCTTTGAGACCCAGTGAATAGTAGTGTGGACCTGATAAAATGCTTTGAGACCCAGTGAATAGTAGTGTGGACCTGATAAAAGGCTTTGAGACCCAGTGAATAGTAGTGTTTTACCTGACAAAATGCTTTGAGACAACAGTGAATAGTAGTGTGGACCTGATAAAATGATTTGAGACCCAGTGAATAGTAGTGTGGACCTGATAAAAGGCTTTGAGACCCAGTGAATAGTAGTGTGGACCTGCTAAAATGCTTTGAGACCCAGTGAATAGTAGTGTTTTACCTGACAAAATGCTTTGAGACCCAGTGAATAGCAGTGTGGACCTGATAAAAGGCTTTGAGACCCAGTGAATAGTAGTGTGGACCTGATAAAATGCTTTGAGACCCAGTGAATAGTAGCGTGGACCTGATAAAATGCTTTGAGACCCAGTGAATAGTAGTGTGGACCTGATAAAATGCTTTGAGACCCAGTGAATAGTAGTGTGGACCTGATAAAATGCTTTGAGACCCAGTGAATAGTAGTGTGGACCTGATAAAAGGCTTTGAGACCCAGTGAATAGTAGTGTGGACCTGATAAAAGGCTTTGAGACCCAGTGAATAGTAGTGTTTTACCTAATAAAATGCTTTGAGACCCAGTGAATAGTAGTGTTTTACCTGATAAAATGCTTTGAGACCCAGTGAATAGTAGTGTGGACCTGATAAAATGCTTTGAGACCCAGTGCATAGTAGTGTGGACCTGATAAAAGGCTTTGAGACCCAGTGAATAGTAGTGTTTTACCTGATAAAATGCTTTGAGACCCAGTGAATAGTAGTGTGGACCTGATAAAAGGCTTTGAGACCCAGTGAATAGTAGTGTTTTACCTGATAAAATGCTTTGAGACCCAGTGAAAAGTAGTGTGGACCTGATAAAATGCTTTGAGACCCAGTGAATAGTAGTGTTTTACCTGATAAAATGCTTTGAGACCCAGTGAATAGTAGTGTGGACCTGATAAAAGGCTTTGAGACCCAGTGAATAGTAGTGTGGACCTGATAAAAGGCTTTGAGACCCAGTGAATAGTAGTGTTTTACCTAATAAAATGCTTTGAGACCCAGTGAATAGTAGTGTTTTACCTGATAAAATGCTTTGAGACCCAGTGAATAGTAGTGTGGACCTGATAAAATGATTTGAGACCCAGTGCATAGTAGTGTGGACCTGATAAAAGGCTTTGAGACCCAGTGAATAGTAGTGTTTTACCTGATAAAATGCTTTGAGACCCAGTGAATAGTAGTGTGGACCTGATAAAAGGCTTTGAGACCCAGTGAATAGTAGTGTTTTACCTGATAAAATGCTTTGAGACCCAGTGAAAAGTAGTGTGGACCTGATAAAATGCTTTGAGACCCAGTGAATAGTAGTGTTTTACCTGATAAAATGCTTTGAGACCCAGTGAAAAGTAGTGTGGACCTGATAAAATGCTTTGAGACCCAGTGAATAGTAGTGTTTTACCTGATAAAATGCTTTGAGACCAAGTGAATAGTAGTGTGGACCTGATAAAAGGCTTTGAGACCCAGTGAATAGCAGTGTGGACCTGATAAAATGCTTTGAGACCCAGTGAATTGCAGTATGGACCTGATAAAATGCTTTGAGACCCAGTGAATAGTAGTGTGGACCTGATAAAATGCTTTGAGACCCAGTGAATAGTAGTGTGGACCTGATAAAAGGCTTTGAGACCCAGTGAATAGTAGTGTGGACCTGATAAAAGGCTTTGAGACCCAGTGAATAGTAGTGTGGACCTGATAAAAAGCTTTGAGACCCAGTGAATAGCAGTGTGGACCTGATAAAAGGCTTTGAGACCCAGTGAATAGCAGTGTGGACCTGATAAAATGCTTTGAGACCCAGTGAATAGTAGCGTGGACCTGATAAAATGCTTTGAGACCCAGTGAATAGTAGTGTTTTACCTGATAAAATGCTTTCAGACCCAGTGAATAGTAGTGTTTTACCTGACAAAATGCTTTGAGACCCAGTGAATAGTAGTGTGGACCTGATAAAAGGCTTTGAGACCCAGTGAATAGTAATGTGGACCTGATAAAATGCTTTGAGACCCAGTGAATAGTAGTGTTTTACCTGACAAAATGCTTTGAGACCCAGTGAATAGTAGTGTGGACCTGATAAAATGCTTTGAGACCCAGTGAATAGTAGTGTGGACCTGATAAAAGGCTTTGAGACCCAGTGAATAGTAGTGTTTTACCTGACAAAATGCTTTGAGACAACAGTGAATAGTAGTGTGGACCTGATAAAATGATTTGAGACCCAGTGAATAGTAGTGTGGACCTGATAAAAGGCTTTGAGACCCAGTGAATAGTAGTGTGGACCTGCTAAAATGCTTTGAGACCCAGTGAATAGTAGTGTTTTACCTGACAAAATGCTTTGAGACCCAGTGAATAGCAGTGTGGACCTGATAAAAGGCTTTGAGACCCAGTGAATAGTAGTGTGGACCTGATAAAATGCTTTGAGACCCAGTGAATAGTAGTGTGGACCTGATAAAATGCTTTGAGACCCAGTGAATAGTAGTGTGGACCTGATAAAAGGCTTTGAGACCCAGTGAATAGTAGTGTGGACCTGATAAAAGGCTTTGAGACCCAGTGAATAGTAGTGTTTTACCTAATAAAATGCTTTGAGACCCAGTGAATAGTAGTGTTTTACCTGATAAAATGCTTTGAGACCCAGTGAATAGTAGTGTGGACCTGATAAAATGCTTTGAGACCCAGTGAATAGTAGTGTGGACCTGATAAAATGATTTGAGACCCAGTGAATAGTAGTGTGGACCTGATAAAAGGCTTTGAGACCCAGTGAATAGTAGTGTTTTACCTGATAAAATGCTTTGAGACCCAGTGAAAAGCAGTGTGGACCTGATAAAATGCTTTGAGACCCAGTGAATAGTAGTGTGGACCTGATAAAATGCTTTGAGACCCAGTGAATAGTAGTGTTTTACCTGATAAAATCCTTTGAGACCCAGTGAATAGCAGTGTGGACCTGATAAAAGGCTTTGAGACCCAGTGAATAGCAGTGTGGACCTGATAAAATGCTTTGAGACCCAGTGAATAGTAGTGTGGACCTGATAAAATGCTTTGAGACCCAGTGAATAGTAGTGTTTTACCTGATAAAATGCTTTCAGACCCAGTGAATAGTAGTGTTTTACCTGACAAAATGCTTTGAGACCCAGTGAATAGTAGTGTGGACCTGATAAAAGGCTTTGAGACCCAGTGAATAGTAATGTGGACCTGATAAAATGCTTTGAGACCCAGTGAATAGTAGTGTTTTACCTGACAAAATGCTTTGAGACCCAGTGAATAGTAGTGTGGACCTGATAAAATGCTTTGAGACCCAGTGAATAGTAGTGTGGACCTGATAAAAGGCTTTGACACCCAGTGAATAGTAGTGTTTTACCTGACAAAATGCTTTGAGACAACAGTGAATAGTAGTGTGGACCTGATAAAATGATTTGAGACCCAGTGAATAGTAGTGTGGACCTGATAAAAGGCTTTGAGACCCAGTGAATAGTAGTGTGGACCTGCTAAAATGCTTTGAGACCCAGTGAATAGTAGTGTTTTACCTGACAAAATGCTTTGAGACCCAGTGAATAGCAGTGTGGACCTGATAAAAGGCTTTGAGACCCAGTGAATAGTAGTGTGGACCTGATAAAATGCTTTGAGACCCAGTGAATAGTAGTGTGGACCTGATAAAATGCTTTGAGACCCAGTGAATAGTAGTGTGGACCTGATAAAAGGCTTTGAGACCCAGTGAATAGTAGTGTGGACCTGATAAAAGGCTTTGAGACCCAGTGAATAGTAGTGTTTTACCTAATAAAATGCTTTGAGACCCAGTGAATAGTAGTGTTTTACCTGATAAAATGCTTTGAGACCCAGTGAATAGTAGTGTGGACCTGATAAAATGCTTTGAGACCCAGTGAATAGTAGTGTGGACCTGATAAAATGATTTGAGACCCAGTGAATAGTAGTGTGGACCTGATAAAAGGCTTTGAGACCCAGTGAATAGTAGTGTTTTACCTGATAAAATGCTTTGAGACCCAGTGAATAGTAGTGTGGACCTGATAAAAGGCTTTGAGACCCAGTGAATAGTAGTGTTTTACCTGATAAAATGCTTTGAGACCCAGTGAAAAGTAGTGTGGACCTGATAAAATGCTTTGAGACCCAGTGAATAGTAGTGTTTTACCTGATAAAATGCTTTGAGACCCAGTGAAAAGTAGTGTGGACCTGATAAAATGCTTTGAGACCCAGTGAATAGTAGTGTTTTACCTGATAAAATGCTTTGAGACCAAGTGAATAGTAGTGTGGACCTGATAAAAGGCTTTGAGACCCAGTGAATAGCAGTGTGGACCTGATAAAATGCTTTGAGACCCAGTGAATTGCAGTATGGACCTGATAAAATGCTTTGAGACCCAGTGAATAGTAGTGTGGACCTGATAAAATGCTTTGAGACCCAGTGAATAGTAGTGTGGACCTGATAAAAGGCTTTGAGACCCAGTGAATAGTAGTGTGGACCTGATAAAAGGCTTTGAGACCCAGTGAATAGTAGTGTGGACCTGATAAAATGCTTTGAGACCCAGTGAATATTAGTGTGGACCTGATAAAATGCTTTGAGACCCAGTGAATAGTAGTGTGGACCTGATAAAATGCTTTGAGACCCAGTGAATAGTAGTGTGGACCTGATAAAATGCTTTGAGACCCAGTGAATAGTAGTGTGGACCTGATAAATGGCTTTGAGACCCAGTGAATAGTAGTGTGGACCTGATAAAAGGCTTTGAGACCCAGTGAATAGTAGTGTGGACCTGATAAAATGCTTTGAGACCCAATGAATAGTAGTGTGGACCTGATAAAATGCTTTGAGACCCAGTGAATAGTAGTGTGGACCTGATAAAATGCTTTGAGACCCAGTGAATAGTAGTGTGGACCTGATAAAAGGCTTTGAGACCCAGTGAATAGTAGTGTTTTACCTGATAAAATGCTTTGAGACCCAGTGAATAGTAGTGTGGACCTGATAAAATGCTTTGAGACCCAGTGAATAGTAGTGTGGACCTGATAAAATGCTTTGAGACCCAGTGAATAGTAGTGTGGACCTGATAAAATGCTTTGAGACCCAGTGAATAGTAGTGTGGACCTGATAAAAGGCTTTGAGACCCAGTGAATAGTAGTGTGGACCTGATAAAAGGCTTTGAGACCCAGTGAATAGTAGTGTGGACCTGATAAAATGCTTTGAGACCCAGTGAATAGTAGTGTGGACCTGATAAAATGCTTTGAGACCCAGTGAATAGTAGTGTGGACCTGATAAAATGCTTTGAGACCCAGTGAATAGTAGTGTGGACCTGATAAAATGCTTTGAGACCCAGTGAATAGTAGTGTGGACCTGATAAATGGCTTTGAGACCCAGTGAATAGTAGTGTGGACCTGATAAAAGGCTTTGAGACCCAGTGAATAGTAGTGTGGACCTGATAAAATGCTTTGAGACCCAATGAATAGTAGTGTGGACCTGATAAAATGCTTTGAGACCCAGTGAATAGTAGTGTGGACCTGATAAAATGCTTTGAGACCCAGTGAATAGTAGTGTGGACCTGATAAAAGGCTTTGAGACCCAGTGAATAGTAGTGTTTTACCTGATAAAATGCTTTGAGACCCAGTGAATAGTAGTGTGGACCTGATAAAATGCTTTGAGACCCAGTGAATAGTAGTGTGGACCTGATAAAATGCTTTGAGACCCAGTGAATAGTAGTGTGGACCTGATAAAATGCTTTGAGACCCAGTGAATAGTAGTGTGGACCTGATAAAATGCTTTGAGACCCAGTGAATAGTAGTGTTTTACCTGATAAAATGCTTTGAGACCCAGTGAATAGCAGTGTGGACCTGATAAAAGGCTTTGAGACCCAGTGAATAGCAGTGTGGACCTGATAAAATGCTTTGAGACCCAGTGAATAGTAGCGTGGACCTGATAAAATACTTTGAGACCCAGTGAATAGTAGTGTCTTACCTGATAAAATGCGTTGAGACCCAGTGAATAGTAGCGTGGACCTGATAAAATACTTTGAGACCCAGTGAATAGTAGTGTTTTACCTGATAAGATGCTTTGAGACCCAGTGAATAGTAGCGTGGACCTGATAAAATGCTTTGAGACCCAGTGAATAGTAGTGTGGACCTGATAAAAGGCTTTGAGACCCAGTGAATAGTAGTGTGGACCTGATAAAATGCTTTGAGACCCAGTGAATAGTAGTGTGGACCTGATAAAAGGCTTTGAGACCCAGTGAATAGTAGTGTGGACCTGATAAAAGGCTTTGAGACCCAGTGAATAGTAGTGTTTTACCTGATAAAATGCTTTGAGAACCAGTGAATAGTAGTGTGGACCTGATAAAATGCTTTGAGACCCAGTGAATAGTAGTGTGGACCTGATAAAATGCTTTGAGACCCAGTGAATAGTAGTGTGGACCTGATAAAATGCTTTGAGACCCAGTGAATAGTAGTGTGGACCTGATAAAATGCTTTGAGACCCAGTGAATAGTAGTGTGGACCTGATAAAATGCTTTGAGACCCAGTGAATAGTAGTGTGGACCTGATAAAATGCTTTGAGACCCAGTGAATAGTAGTGTGGACCTGATAAATGGCTTTGAGACCCAGTGAATAGTAGTGTGGACCTGATAAAAGGCTTTGAGACCCAGTGAATAGTAGTGTGGACCTGATAAAATGCTTTGAGACCCAATGAATAGTAGTGTGGACCTGATAAAATGCTTTGAGACCCAGTGAATAGTAGTGTGGACCTGATAAAATGCTTTGAGACCCAGTGAATAGTAGTGTGGACCTGATAAAAGGCTTTGAGACCCAGTGAATAGTAGTGTTTTACCTGATAAAATGCTTTGAGACCCAGTGAATAGTAGTGTGGACCTGATAAAATGCTTTGAGACCCAGTGAATAGTAGTGTGGACCTGATAAAATGCTTTGAGACCCAGTGAATAGTAGTGTGGACCTGATAAAATGCTTTGAGACCCAGTGAATAGTAGTGTGGACCTGATAAAATGCTTTGAGACCCAGTGAATAGTAGTGTTTTACCTGATAAAATGCTTTGAGACCCAGTGAATAGCAGTGTGGACCTGATAAAAGGCTTTGAGACCCAGTGAATAGCAGTGTGGACCTGATAAAATGCTTTGAGACCCAGTGAATAGTAGTGTGGACCTGATAAAATGCTTTGAGACCCAGTGAATAGTAGCGTGGACCTGATAAAATACTTTGAGACCCAGTGAATAGTAGTGTCTTACCTGATAAAATGCGTTGAGACCCAGTGAATAGTAGCGTGGACCTGATAAAATACTTTGAGACCCAGTGAATAGTAGTGTTTTACCTGATAAGATGCTTTGAGACCCAGTGAATAGTAGCGTGGACCTGATAAAATGCTTTGAGACCCAGTGAATAGTAGTGTGGACCTGATAAAAGGCTTTGAGACCCAGTGAATAGTAGTGTGGACCTGATAAAATGCTTTGAGACCCAGTGAATAGTAGTGTGGACCTGATAAAAGGCTTTGAGACCCAGTGAATAGTAGTGTTTTACCTGATAAAATGCTTTGAGAACCAGTGAATAGTAGTGTGGACCTGATAAAATGCTTTGAGACCCAGTGAATAGTAGTGTGGACCTGATAAAATGCTTTGAGACCCAGTGAATAGTAGTGTGGACCTGATAAAATGCTTTGAGACCCAGTGAATAGTAGTGTGGACCTGATAAAATGCTTTGAGACCCAGTGAATAGTAGTGTTTTACCTGATAAAATCCTTTGAGACCCAGTGAATAGCAGTGTGGACCTGATAAAAGGCTTTGAGACCCAGTGAATAGCAGTGTGGACCTGATAAAATGCTTTGAAACCCAGTGAATAGTAGTGTGGACCTGATAAAATTCTTTGACACCCAGTGAATAGTAGCGTGGACCTGATAAAATACTTTGAGACCCAGTGAATAGTAGTGTCTTACCTGATAAAATGCTTTGAGACCCAGTGAATAGTAGCGTGGACCTGATAAAATACTTTGAGACCCAGTGAATAGTAGTGTTTTACCTGATAAGATGCTTTGAGACCCAGTGAATAGTAGCGTGGACCTGATAAAATGCTTTGAGACCCAGTGAATAGTAGTGTGGACCTGATAAAAGGCTTTGAGACCCAGTGAATAGTAGTGTGGACCTGATAAAATGCTTTGAGACCCAGTGAATAGTAGTGTGGACCTGATAAAAGGCTTTGAGACCCAGTGAATAGTAGTGTGAGCCTGATAAAATGCTTTGAGACCCAGTGAATAGTAGTGTGGACCTGATAAAATGCTTTGAGACCCAGTGAATAGTAGTGTGGACCTGATAAAATGCTTTGAGACCCAGTGAATAGTAGTGTTTTACCTGACAAAATGCTTTGAGACCCAGTGAATAGTAGTGTGGACCTGATAAAATGCTTTGAGACCCAGTGAATAGTAGTGTGGACCTGATAAAATGCTTTGAGACCCAGTGAATAGTAGTGTTTTACCTGACAAAATGCTTTGAGACCCAGTGAATAGTAGTGTGGACCTGATAAAATGATTTGAGACCCATTGAATAGTAGTGTGGACCTGCTAAAATGCTTTGAGACCCAGTGAATAGTAGTGTTTTACCTGACAAAATGCTTTGAGACCCAGTGAATAGCAGTGTGGACCTGATAAAAGGCTTTGAGACCCAGTGAATAGTAGTGTGGACCTGATAAAATGCTTTGAGACCCAGTGAATAGTAGCGTGGACCTGATAAAATGCTTTGAGACCCAGTGAATAGTAGTGTGGACCTGATAAAATGCTTTGAGACCTAGTGAATAGTAGTGTAGATCTGATAAAATGCTTTGAGACCCAGTGAATAGAAGTGTTTTACCTGATAAAATGCTTTGAGACCCAGTGAATAGTAGTGTTTTACCTGATAAAATACTTTGAGACCCAGTGAATAGTAGTGTTTTACCTGATAAAATGCTTTGCGACCCAGTGAAAAGTAGTGTGGACCTGATAAAATGCTTTGAGACCCAGTGAATAGTAGTGTTTTACCTGATAAAATGCTTTGAGACCCAGTGAATAGTAGTGTGGACCTGATAAAATGCTTTGAGACCCAGTGAAAAGTAGTATTTTACCTGATAAAATACTTTGAGACCCAGTGAATAGTAGTGTTTCACCTGATAAAATGCTTTGAGACCCAGTGAAAAGTAGTATGGACCTGATAAAATGCTTTGAGACCCAGTGAATAGTAGTGTGGACCTGATAAAATGCTTTGAGACCCAGTGAATAGTAGTGTTTTACCTGATAAAATGCTTTGAGACCCAGTGAATAGTAGTGTGGACCTGATAAAATGCTTTGAGAACCAGTGAAAAGTAGTGTGGACCTGATAAAATGCTTTGAGACCCAGTGAATAGTAGTGTGGACCTGATAAAAGGCTTTGAGACCCAGTGAATAGTAGTGTTTTACCTGATAAAATGCTTTGAGACCCAGTGAATAGTAGTGTGGACCTGATAAAAGGCTTTGAGACTCAGTGAATAGTAGTGTTTTACCTGATAAAATGCTTTGAGACCCAGTGAATAGTAGTGTGGACCTGATAAAAGGCTTTGAGACCCAGTGAATAGTAGTGTTTTACCTGATAAAATGCTTTGAGACCCAGTGAATAGTAGTGTGGACCTGATAAAAGGCTTTGAGACCCAGTGAATAGTAGTGTTTTACCTGATAAAACGCTTTGAGACCCAGTGAATAGTAGTGTGGACCTGATAAAAGGCTTTGAGACCCAGTGAATAGTAGTGTTTTACCTGATAAAATGCTTTGAGACCCAGTGAATAGCAGTGTGGACCTGATAAAAGGCTTTGAGACCCAGTGAATAGTAGTGTTTTACCTGATAAAATGCTTTGAGACCCAGTGAATAGCAGTGTGGACCTGATAAAATGCTTTGAGACCCAGTGAATAGTAGTGTGGACCTGATAAAAGGCTTTGAGACCCAGTGAATAGTAGTGTGGACCTGATAAAATGCTTTGAGACCCAGTGAATAGTAGTGTGGACCTGATAAAATGCTTTGAGACCCAGTGAATAGTAGTGTTTTACCTGACAAAATGCTTTGAGACCCAGTGAATAGCAGTGTGGACCTGATAAAATGCTTTGAGACCCAGTGAATTGCAGTGTGGACCTGATAAAATGCTTTGAGACCCAGTGAATAGTAGTGTGGACCTGATAAAAGGCTTTGAGACCCAGTGAATAGTAGTGTGGACCTGATAAAAGGCTTTGAGACCCAGTGAATAGTAGTGTGGACCTGATAAAATGCTTTGAGACCCAGTGAATAGTAGTGTGGACCTGATAAAATGCTTTGAGACCCAGTGAATAGTAGTGTGGACCTGATAAAAGGCTTTGAGACCCAGTGAATAGTAGTGTGGACCTGATAAAATGCTTTGAGACCCAGTGAATAGTAGTGTGGACCTGATAAAAGGCTTTGAGACCCAGTGAATTGTAGTGTGGACCTGATAAAAGGCTTTGAGACCCAGTGAATAGTAGTGTGGACCTGATAAAAGGCTTTGAGACCCAGTGAATAGTAGTGTGGACCTGATAAAATGCTTTGAGACCCAGTGAATAGTAGTGTGGACCTGATAAAATGCTTTGAGACCCAGTGAATAGTAGTGTTTTACCTGACAAAATGCTTTGAGACCCAGTGAATAGCAGTGTGGACCTGATAAAATGCTTTGAGACCCAGTGAATAGTAGTGTGGACCTGATAAAATGCTTTGAGACCCAGTGAATAGTAGTGTTTTACCTGATAAAATCCTTTGAGACCCAGTGAATAGCAGTGTGGACCTGATAAAAGGCTTTGAGACCCAGTGAATAGCAGTGTGGACCTGATAAAATGCTTTGAAACCCAGTGAATAGTAGTGTGGACCTGATAAAATTCTTTGACACCCAGTGAATAGTAGCGTGGACCTGATAAAATACTTTGAGACCCAGTGAATAGTAGTGTCTTACCTGATAAAATGCTTTGAGACCCAGTGAATAGTAGCGTGGACCTGATAAAATACTTTGAGACCCAGTGAATAGTAGTGTTTTACCTGATAAGATGCTTTGAGACCCAGTGAATAGTAGCGTGGACCTGATAAAATGCTTTGAGACCCAGTGAATAGTAGTGTGGACCTGATAAAAGGCTTTGAGACCCAGTGAATAGTAGTGTGGACCTGATAAAATGCTTTGAGACCCAGTGAATAGTAGTGTGGACCTGATAAAAGGCTTTGAGACCCAGTGAATAGTAGTGTGAGCCTGATAAAATGCTTTGAGACCCAGTGAATAGTAGTGTGGACCTGATAAAATGCTTTGAGACCCAGTGAATAGTAGTGTGGACCTGATAAAATGCTTTGAGACCCAGTGAATAGTAGTGTTTTACCTGACAAAATGCTTTGAGACCCAGTGAATAGTAGTGTGGACCTGATAAAATGCTTTGAGACCCAGTGAATAGTAGTGTGGACCTGATAAAATGCTTTGAGACCCAGTGAATAGTAGTGTTTTACCTGACAAAATGCTTTGAGACCCAGTGAATAGTAGTGTGGACCTGATAAAATGATTTGAGACCCAGTGAATAGTAGTGTGGACCTGATAAAAGGCTTTGAGACCTATTGAATAGTAGTGTGGACCTGCTAAAATGCTTTGAGACCCAGTGAATAGTAGTGTTTTACCTGACAAAATGCTTTGAGACCCAGTGAATAGCAGTGTGGACCTGATAAAAGGCTTTGAGACCCAGTGAATAGTAGTGTGGACCTGATAAAATGCTTTGAGACCCAGTGAATAGTAGCGTGGACCTGATAAAATGCTTTGAGACCCAGTGAATAGTAGTGTGGACCTGATAAAATGCTTTGAGACCCAGTGAATAGTAGTGTAGATCTGATAAAATGCTTTGAGACCCAGTGAATAGAAGTGTTTTACCTGATAAAATGCTTTGAGACCCAGTGAATAGTAGTGTTTTACCTGATAAAATACTTTGAGACCCAGTGAATAGTAGTGTTTTACCTGATAAAATGCTTTGAGACCCAGTGAAAAGTAGTATTTTACCTGATAAAATACTTTGAGACCCAGTGAATAGTAGTGTTTCACCTGATAAAATGCTTTGCGACCCAGTGAAAAGTAGTGTGGACCTGATAAAATGCTTTGAGACCCAGTGAATAGTAGTGTTTTACCTGATAAAATGCTTTGAGACCCAGTGAATAGTAGTGTGGACCTGATAAAATGCTTTGAGACCCAGTGAAAAGTAGTATTTTACCTGATAAAATACTTTGAGACCCAGTGAATAGTAGTGTTTCACCTGATAAAATGCTTTGAGACCCAGTGAAAAGTAGTATGGACCTGATAAAATGCTTTGAGACCCAGTGAATAGTAGTGTGGACCTGATAAAATGCTTTGAGACCCAGTGAATAGTAGTGTTTTACCTGATAAAATGCTTTGAGACCCAGTGAATAGTAGTGTGGACCTGATAAAATGCTTTGAGAACCAGTGAAAAGTAGTGTGGACCTGATAAAATGCTTTGAGACCCAGTGAATAGTAGTGTGGACCTGATAAAAGGCTTTGAGACCCAGTGAATAGTAGTGTTTTACCTGATAAAATGCTTTGAGACCCAGTGAATAGTAGTGTGGACCTGATAAAAGGCTTTGAGACCCAGTGAATAGTAGTGTTTTACCTGATAAAATGCTTTGAGACCCAGTGAATAGTAGTGTGGACCTGATAAAAGGCTTTGAGACCCAGTGAATAGTAGTGTTTTACCTGATAAAATGCTTTGAGACCCAGTGAATAGTAGTGTGGACCTGATAAAAGGCTTTGAGACCCAGTGAATAGTAGTGTTTTACCTGATAAAACGCTTTGAGACCCAGTGAATAGTAGTGTGGACCTGATAAAAGGCTTTGAGACCCAGTGAATAGTAGTGTTTTACCTGATAAAATGCTTTGAGACCCAGTGAATAGCAGTGTGGACCTGATAAAAGGCTTTGAGACCCAGTGAATAGTAGTGTTTTACCTGATAAAATGCTTTGAGACCCAGTGAATAGCAGTGTGGACCTGATAAAATGCTTTGAGACCCAGTGAATAGTAGTGTGGACCTGATAAAAGGCTTTGAGACCCAGTGAATAGTAGTGTGGACCTGATAAAATGCTTTGAGACCCAGTGAATAGTAGTGTGGACCTGATAAAATGCTTTGAGACCCAGTGAATAGTAGTGTTTTACCTGACAAAATGCTTTGAGACCCAGTGAATAGCAGTGTGGACCTGATAAAATGCTTTGAGACCCAGTGAATTGCAGTGTGGACCTGATAAAATGCTTTGAGACCCAGTGAATAGTAGTGTGGACCTGATAAAAGGCTTTGAGACCCAGTGAATAGTAGTGTGGACCTGATAAAAGGCTTTGAGACCCAGTGAATAGTAGTGTGGACCTGATAAAATGCTTTGAGACCCAGTGAATAGTAGTGTGGACCTGATAAAATGCTTTGAGACCCAGTGAATAGTAGTGTGGACCTGATAAAAGGCTTTGAGACCCAGTGAATAGTAGTGTGGACCTGATAAAATGCTTTGAGACCCAGTGAATAGTAGTGTGGACCTGATAAAATGCTTTGAGACCCAGTGAATAGCAGTGTGGACCTGATAAAATGCTTTGAGACCCAGTGAATTGCAGTGTGGACCTGATAAAATGCTTTGAGACCCAGTGAATAGTAGTGTGGACCTGATAAAAGGCTTTGAGACCCAGTGAATAGTAGTGTGGACCTGATAAAAGGCTTTGAGACCCAGTGAATAGTAGTGTGGACCTGATAAAATGCTTTGAGACCCAGTGAATAGTAGTGTGGACCTGATAAAATGCTTTGAGACCCAGTGAATAGTAGTGTGGACCTGATAAAAGGCTTTGAGACCCAGTGAATAGTAGTGTGGACCTGATAAAATGCTTTGAGACCCAGTGAATAGTAGTGTGGACCTGATAAAAGGCTTTGAGACCCAGTGAATAGTAGTGTGGACCTGATAAAAGGCTTTGAGACCCAGTGAATAGTAGTGTGGACCTGATAAAATGCTTTGAGACCCAGTGAATAGTAGTGTGGACCTGATAAAATGCTTTGAGACCCAGTGAATAGTAGTGTGGACCTGATAAAATGCTTTGAGACCCAGTGAATAGTAGTGTGGACCTGATAAAATGCTTTGAGACCCAGTGAATAGTAGTGTGGACCTGATAAAATGCTTTGAGACCCAGTGAATAGTAATGTTTTACCTGATAAAATGCTTTGAGACCCAGTGAATAGTAGTGTTTTACCCGATAAAATACTTTGAGACCCAGTGAATAGTAGTGTTTTACCTGATAAAATGCTTTGAGACCCAGTGAAAAGTAGTGTGGACCTGATAAAATGCTTTGAGACCCAGTGAATAGTAGTGTTTTACCTGATAAAATGCTTTGAGACCCAGTGAATAGTAGTGTGGACCTGATAAAATGCTTTGAGACCCAGTGAATAGTAGTGTGGACCTGATAAAATGCTTTGAGACCCAGTGAATAGTAGTGTGGACCTGATAAAAGGCTTTGAGACCCAGTGAATAGTAGTGTGGACCTGATAAAATGCTTTGAGACCCAGTGAATAGTAGTGTGGACCTGATAAAATGCTTTGAGACCCAGTGAATAGTAGTGTGGACCTGATAAAAGGCTTTGAGACCCAGTGAATAGCAGTGTGGACCTGATAAAATGCTTTGAGACCCAGTGAATAGTAGTGTGGACCTGATAAAAGGCTTTGAGACCCAGTGAATAGTAGTGTGTACCTGATAAAAGGCTTTGAGACCCAGTGAATAGTAGTGTTTTACCTGATAAAATGCTTTGAGACCCAGTGAATAGTAGTGTTTTACCTGATAAAATGCTTTGAGACCCAGTGAATAGTAGTGTGGACCTGATAGAAGGCTTTGAGACCCATTGAATAGTAGTGTTTTACCTGATAAAATGCTTTGAGACCCAGTGAATAGCAGTGTGGGCCTGATAAAAGGCTTTGAGACCCAGTGAATAGTAGTGTGGACCTGATAAAATGCTTTGAGACCCAGTGAATAGCAGTGTGGACCTGATAAAATGCTTTGAGACCCAGTGAATAGTAGTGTGGACCTGATAAAATGCTTTGAGACCCAGTGAATAGTAGTGTTTTACCTGATAAAATACTTTGAGACCCAGTGAATAGTAGTGTGGACCTGATAAAAGGCTTTGAAACCCAGTGAATAGTAGTGTGGACCTGATACAAGGCTTTGAGACCCAGTGAATAGTAGTGTGGACCTGATAAAATGCTTTGAGACCCAGTGAATAGAAGTGTGGACCTGATAAAATGCTTTGAGACCCAGTGAATAGTAGTGTGGACCTGATAAAAGGCTTTGAGACCCAGTGAATAGTAGTGTGGACCTGATAAAATGCTTTGAGACCCAGTGAATAGTAGTGTTTTACCTGATAAAATGCTTTGAGACCCAGTGAATAGTAGTGTTTTACCCGATAAAATACTTTGAGACCCAGTGAATAGTAGTGTTTTACCTGATAAAATGCTTTGAGACCCAGTGAATAGTAGTGTGGACCTGATAAAATGCTTTGAGACCCAGTGAATAGTAGTGTGGACCTGATAAAATGCTTTGAGACCCAGTGAATAGTAGTGTGGACCTGATAAAAGGCTTTGAGACCCAGTGAATAGTAGTGTGGACCTGATAAAATGCTTTGAGACCCAGTGAATAGTAGTGTGGACCTGATAAAATGCTTTGAGACCCAGTGAGCAGTAGTGTTTTACATGACAAAATGCTTTGAGACCCAGTGAATAGCAGTGTGGACCTGATAAAATGCTTTGAGACCCAGTGAATAGCAGTGTGGACCTGATAAAATGCTTTGAGACCCAGTGAATAGTAGTGTGGACCTGATAAAAGGCTTTGAGACCCAGTGAATAGTAGTGTGGACCTGATAAAAGGCTTTGAGACCCAGTGAATAGTAGTGTTTTACCTGATAAAATGCTTTGAGACCCAGTGAATAGTAGTGTTTTACCTGATAAAATGCTTTGAGACCCAGTGAATAGTAGTGTTTTACCTGATAAAATGCTTTGAGACCCAGTGAATAGCAGTGTGGGCCTGATAAAAGGCTTTGAGACCCAGTGAATAGTAGTGTGGACCTGATAAAATGCTTTGAGACCCAGTGAATAGCAGTGTGGACCTGATAAAATGCTTTGAGACCCAGTGAATAGTAGTGTGGACCTGATAAAATGCTTTGAGACCCAGTGAATAGTAGTGTTTTACCTGATAAAATACTTTGAGACACAGTGAATAGTAGTGTTTTACCTGATAAAAGGCTTTGAGACCCAGTGAATAGTAGTGTGGACCTGATAAAAGGCTTTGAAACCCAGTGAATAGTAGTGTGGACCTGATACAAGGCTTTGAGACCCAGTGAATAGTAGTGTGGACCTGATAAAAGGCTTTGAGACCCAGTGAATAGTAGTGTGGACCTGATAAAATGCTTTGAGACCCAGTGAATAGTAGTGTTTTACCTGATAAAATGCTTTGAGACCCAGTGAATAGCAGTGTGGACCTGATAAAATGCTTTGAGACCCAGTGAATAGTAGTGTGGACCTGATAAAAGGCTTTGAGACCCAGTGAATAGTAGTGTGGACCTGATAAAAGGCTTTGAGACCCAGTGAATAGTAGTGTTTTACCTGATAAAATGCTTTGAGACCCAGTGAATAGTAGTGTTTTACCTGATAAAATGCTTTGAGACCCAGTGAAAAGTAGTGTGGACCTGATAAAATGCTTTGAGACCCAGTGAATAGTAGTGTTTTACCTGATAAAATGCTTTGAGACCCAGTGAATAGTAGTGTGGACCTGATAAAATGCTTTGAGACCCAGTGAATAGTAGTGTGGACCTGATAAAATGCTTTGAGACCCAGTGAATAGTAGTGTGGACCTGATAAAAGGCTTTGAGACCCAGTGAATAGTAGTGTGGACCTGATAAAATGCTTTGAGACCCAGTGAATAGTAGTGTGGACCTGATAAAATGCTTTGAGACCCAGTGAATAGTAGTGTTTTACCTGACAAAATGCTTTGAGACCCAGTGAATAGCAGTGTGGACCTGATAAAATGCTTTGAGACCCAGTGAATAGCAGTGTGGACCTGATAAAATGCTTTGAGACCCAGTGAATAGTAGTGTGGACCTGATAAAAGGCTTTGAGACCCAGTGAATAGTAGTGTGGACCTGATAAAAGGCTTTGAGACCCAGTGAATAGTAGTGTTTTACCTGATAAAATGCTTTGAGACCCAGTGAATAGTAGTGTTTTACCTGATAAAATGCTTTGAGACCCAGTGAATAGTAGTGTTTTACCTGATAAAATGCTTTGAGACCCAGTGAATAGCAGTGTGGGCCTGATAAAAGGCTTTGAGACCCAGTGAATAGTAGTGTGGACCTGATAAAATGCTTTGAGACCCAGTGAATAGAAGTGTGGACCTGATAAAATGCTTTGAGACCCAGTGAATAGTAGTGTGGACCTGATAAAAGGCTTTGAGACCCAGTGAATAGTAGTGTGGACCTGATAAAATGCTTTGAGACCCAGTGAATAGTAGTGTGGACCTGATAAAAGGCTTTGAGACCCAGTGAATAGTAGTGTGGACCTGATAAAATGCTTTGAGACCCAGTGAATAGCAGTGTGGACCTGATAAAATGCTTTGAGACCCAGTGAATAGCAGTGTGGACCTGATAAAATGCTTTGAGACCCAGTGAATAGTAGTGTGGACCTGATAAAAGGCTTTGAGACCCAGTGAATAGTAGTGTGGACCTGATAAAATGCTTTGAGACCCAGTGAATAGTAGTGTGGACCTGATAAAATGCTTTGAGACCCAGTCAATAGTAGTGTGGACCTGATAAAATGCTTTGAGACCCAGTGAATAGTAGTGTGGACCTGATAAAAGGCTTTGAGACCCAGTGAATAGCAGTGTGGACCTGATAAAATGCTTTGAGACCCAGTGAATAGCAGTGTGGACCTGATAAAATGCTCTGAGACCCAGTGAATAGTAGTGTGGACCTGATAAAATGCTTTGAGACCCAGTGAATAGTAGTGTGGACCTGATAAAATGCTTTGAGACCCAGTGAATAGTAGTGTGGACCTGATAAAATGCTTTGAGACCCAGTGAATAGTATTGTGGACCTGATAAAAGGCTTTGAGACCCAGTGAATAGTAGTGTGGACCTGATAAAATGCATTGAGACCCAGTGAATAGTAGTGTGGACCTGATAAAAGGCTTTGAGACCCAGTGAATAGTAGTGTGGACCTGATAAAATGCTTTGAGACCCAGTGAATAGTATTGTGGACCTGATAAAAGGCTTTGAGACCCAGTGAATAGTAGTGTGCACCTGATAAAATGCTTTGAGACCCAGTGAATAGTAGTGTGGACCTGATAAAAGGCTTTGAGACCCAGTGAATAGTAGTGTGGACCTGATAAAAGGCTTTGAGACCCAGTGAATAGTAGTGTGGACCTGATAAAAGGCTTTGAGACCCAGTGAAAAGTAGCATGGACCTGATAAAATGCTTTGAGACCCAGGGAATAGTGCCTCATAAATGCAATGTGTCAGTATCATTGTCAATGTATTTGACTGGCAGGTCGATGCGGGTGGTGATGACCCCATGGAGCCTGACCCCCGGGTGACCGTGCCCGCAGAGAACGGAGTCAACCACGCCCCCATCATCGCCCCCAAACCCCCCAGCCTTGTTAGCCACCAGCAACAGCCCACAGGTACAGGTCAAATCTCCACTTGAACTTACAGTGACTCCAATATGGCAACCAGTAACATTCAATTTGTCACGCCACAACACATTTACAACCCACTTGATCTGACAAAAGCCTCACTAACAAGTGTATATATTGTGTATCAGGTTCAGTGAAACCAGCAGTGAAGACTGAGGATGTAATCCAGAGTGTTCTTACAGGTAAGACTGGAGTAGGACTCGTACTAACTCTTATTAAGATGATTTTATGCGTCAATTGAGACTTCCCGACAAAAACAATTGCCCACCAGACCCAGGATTCGAACTGGCAACCCTCCGGTTGCCAGCTCAACTCTCTAACCAGTAGGCTACCTGCCCGGCCACCCTCGATCGATGAATGTAAACAGATTGCATGACATCGCCAATCTGAAACATGAGGGAACGATGCACACGATCTGTAAAGGAACAGAACCAATACAGGTAGAAAGTCAAACACTCATGTTCTCTCTCTCCCTCCCTCCCTCCCTCCCTCCCTCACTCACTTTCTCTTTTCCTCCCCTCCATCCCTCTATCCTCCCTCCTTCCTCTAGAGATGGAGGCCCAGACCCTGGAGGAGTTGAAGCAGCAGAAGGGCTTTGTGAGGGAGCAGAGGAAGCAGTATAAAGAGATGAAGGAGTTGGTCAGGAAACACCACCGCAAGACCGGCGAGCTGATCAAGGAGCACACGGCCAGGGCTGCAGAGCTGCAGAACCAGCACCAGCGCAGGCGCTCCGCGCTGCAGAAGAGCCACAAACGAGACGGTAAGAAAAGGTAGGTGGCCCTCTTTCTCCTCCTACTCTTCCTCCCTGCCCTTCTTCCTGTATCCCTCTGTTTCTCTCACTATGTGTCGGTCTCTACGTCTCTCGCTCTCCGGTCATGTTTTCTCTCTTCCATGTGGGTGCTCAGTGGCTAGAGCCTTCCACAGATAACTGTATGTGTGGTGGTTGTGTGCGTGTGTGTGTGTGTGTGTGTGTTTGTGTTTGTTAGCACTTACCTACCTCCATGTGTGTGTCGACCTCAGTGTGTGCTGTATTTGTGTGTGTGGTAGGTCGGAGCAGTGTCTGTCCTCCCTGGAGCAGGAGCTGTGTGTGTTGGACCAGGAGTCCAGTCAGAGACTCTCTGAGCTCAAGGAGCAGCAGCAACAACAGCTACTCACACTGAGACAGGAGCAGTATTACAGCGAGAAGTACCAGAAGAAAGAACACATCAAAATGGTACACACACACACACCTAATCCCTATCCTCAAGCAGAGTGATACTAGAGAACAAGAGCACATAAACTCATTTCAGCGTACATATTTTATTTGCGTTGAATCAGCATCAAGTGCGGTAACACTCAACTCAGTATAATGCTAAGCCTTGGCTTGTGTTTAATGAGCGGGCTCCCCTCTGGGCTTTATTACTCCATCTGCTTTGCTGACCTTAGATCAGTGTAAAGACGTCCCAGTGCTCCACTACTGCTACGGTAGATGGAAATGCTGAGTATAGTCACGGTTCTGTGTACGAGGTGTCAGGGTTTATCCATGCAGAAGAGAACAATACTGACTGGACCAATTCTATTCTCCAAAGTCAACAGATCAGGCCAGAGTTAAACAGAAGACATGAGTCAGGGATCATATCTTATGAGAGACAAACTGTAGGATAACCAGTGGTATTTTTCTCTGTATACTGTGTCTCAAGCTGGTGGAGAAGTTGACAACCATAGCAGAGGAATGTCAGAGTGCCCAGTTGAAGAAGATCCGAGACATCTGTGACAAGTAAGCACACACACACACACACACACACACACACACACACACACACACACACACACACACACACACACTTACTTTTATCCAGAGTGACTTACAGGAGCAATTAGGGTGAAGTGCCTTGCTCAAGGGCACATCGACTACACGGGGCGATTGTTTCACCTTCCTTCTCCACAGGGAAAAGAAAGACCTGAAGAAGAAGATGGACAAGAAAAGACAGGAGAAGATTAATGAAGCCAAGGCCAACAACAAGAACGTGACAGAAGAGTAAGCAGATGGGGTTGAGGAGGAGGCCTCCTGACACGTGCGTTGATCTGTATGTGCACAAGGCCACCAGATGGCGATGAAGGTTCATGATTCATCTGACTGATCGAAGCACATGCAATATAATCAAATGATGCCGCTATTTTTGACAGAAAGACTTAACGCTAGAAAGTGTCAAAGGTCATCAGGCAGACTTACTGACTTTTATGTTACGGTCCTTTGAGCTAGATTGGAACCAGGAATGTTAGGAGTGTTGATTGTTAATAAAGTCATCTTAGGTTAGAGTTGAGGAATGTTAAGGTGATGTAAGAGCTGACGCCTCTCGATGTTCACAGAGAGAAGCTGGAAATCAACAGGTCGTTTGTCAATGAGGTGGTGCAGTATATCAAACGGGTAAGTTTGTGTGTTTGTGTGTGTGTGTGTGTGTGTGTGTGTTTCAAGTTGTATTAGTTGTATGTACAGGATACACGTCCAACGAAATTCTTACTTGCAGGTTCCTTCGCGACAACGCAACAACAATAAGAAACTAGAAAAGTATGTTTTCCTGAAGAAAATGTGGTGTGCTTGCTAGCTTGTTTTAAAGTATTTATGGTTTTGAAATAAGTTATTGTCATGGTAGGGACTGCAGTAGTAATGGTAATGACTGGTTATAGTTGACAAAGTCAGTAAGGATCGCCTGAACATGTAACAGTTGGTTTGGTGTCTCTAGCTTGACCGGTTCAAGAGTTACTGTTGGTGAGTTTTAAGATGCAAATGTATGCAAATGTCTATAGTTATAGTTGATAAAGATGTAAAAGAATTTGAATTTAGAATAGATTGAAAATGGAAGGCACTGCATCGCAGTGCTAGAGGCGTCACTACAGATCTGGGTTCGATCCCGGACTGTCGCAGACAGCCACGACCGCGGGACCCATGAGGCGGCGCACAATTGGCCCAGCGTCGATCCGGGTTAGGGGAGGGTTTGGCCGGCTGGGATGTCCTTGTCCCATCGCGCTGTAGCGCGATCGTGTTTCGGAGAACGCATGGCTCTCGACCTTCGCCTCTCCCGAGTCCATACGGGAGTTGCAGCGATGGGACAAGACTGTAACTACCAATTGAGTATCACAAAATGATGCCATGCCTTAGACCGCTGCGCAACTTGGGACCCAGGTCGGGTGTTTATAGTTTTTAAAGGTTGCAGAGAATTTGAAGTTAAGATAGCCTGAATGTTTTAAAGTTGGTCGTGTAGCTTAATTAACCAAGGGGCAGGACCATTTTGAATATCAACCACTGTATTCCTATGGTTCTCATTCAAGCCCATGTTAATTTACGCAAATTTTAAATGGTTATAGTTCCAAAAGTATACATAGTATCAAATATCCTTTGACAAGCAATCTAAATTGGTCTGTCTGAACATCTCAACATTGGTTTGGTGATTATTTAGATTTTTTTTTACAACTAAAGTCTACGGGCCTTTGTTTGCCATTGAAATGCATTGGGAGATCATTTATTTAGTTGCAAGCACAACTAATAATAAAATATAAGAATACAAATATAAAGTAAATGGCTCAATAGAATAGAAGAAACATGTTAGCATAAGTATAATACAGGAATACAGGGCTTTGTACGCATAACTGATGTTTGTGCACACATGGTCCAGCACAGAGGGGGCAGGATGCATGGGGCAGGAAAGAATTTGTTTTAATCTTGCTTGGTTAAAATCTCCCGTGACAATAAAGACTGTTTCCCGGTGAGAGGTTTCTGGCCGGCTAATGTTCTTGTGCAGTTGGATGAGTGCCACCTTGATGCTTGCTTGTGGTTTTACTGTAAGTACACAGCTGTGACAATAACACTTGAATTCTCTTGACATATAGTGAGGTCGGTATTTTAGCTTCAGAAACTCCAGGTCGGGTGAACAGGACCTCGGGATGTTTTCAACTTCAGTACACCAGGAATTGTTGATGAGGAAGCATACACCTCCCTCCTACTCTTAACAGAAGCCGCCATTCGGGTCCATAAGGAAAATGGAAAAGCCATCTGGTTGAATAGCAGAGTCGAGTTAATTGACCGTAAGTCATGTCTCTGTAAAAACAGACACAGCATTCCTTGACGTCCCTCTGCGATTGAAGCCTTGATCTGAGTTCACAAATGTATTTTCCTGCGATTGGACATTAGCCATCAAGATACTAGGGAGTGGAGGCCGTGTAGCCTGTCTTTTCAGATTAGCTCGCAGTCCCCCTTTCCTTTCTGTTCTTCATCGCCAGCGTTGCCTTTGGTCATCTCGGCCAGGAGCGACAGGTAAGCCGCTGTGCCGGGAACAAAGAGACCAATGTAGTACTCCAGATCTGGGAGGCTGAGAGATGTGTATAGCTTCCGATTCACGATCCAGAAGTGTTTGTAGGAAATGATCGCACAAACATTCTGAGCAAACAAAGTAAGAATTAATGCAAAAATAGACATTTAAAAATAGCAAAGTCAAGCAGGAACCGGCAAGACACGCGCCCTCCGCCATCTGTGTGTGTGTCCGTCAGTGTTTGTTACACGGTATGTAGTGGCTACACCTTACTCTCGCCTAACCCTGTGTTTGTCTGTGTGTAGTTGGAGGATGCTCAGAGTAAGAGAATGGAGAGGCTACTGGAGAAGCAGAACGACATCCGACAACAGATTATGGATGAGAAACCTAAGGTATGGACACGTTTGCCCTCAAATACAGAACTGCAGGGTGAAGTTGCTTCGAACCAATCATTCATGGTCAGGTATAGGATGCGTTCCAAATGCCACTATATTCCCTTGACAGTGCACTCCTTTTGATCACTAGTCAAAAGTGATGCACTATGTAGGGAACAGGGAGACATTTGGGACAAAGACATATTTTCATCCCATAAAGGGTCCATTGGTTAATCATTTCCATCATGTCCATTGTTACTGTGATTGTAGGAAGGAGGTACGACAGAGGACCAGGGTAAGACATTCTGCGTCTGAGTGTGCATTGATACAGCTTCAATACTTTAGCATGTGTAACAGAAAGCAGTAACACAAAATAATTTATGTGGTTTGAATAAGACGGCAACAGCTGGAGAATGATAAGTGGATGTGCACCTTGCTTCCGACTCTGCCTTTCTTTAACAATAACCTCGATGGGCAACCGCACTCTTAAGGCCAAGCTCAACCTCACACTCCCAAATACTCTGTGCCCTTGTCAGACGGGTCATTCTTTCCTCTCCTCTTCTCCCCCTCTCCTCTTCGCCCCCTCTCTTCTTCGCCCCCTCTCCTTTCCTCGATCACGTCTCATCTGTCTGCTATGTACACGGAGCTGGATCTCCAAACCCCATTTCCATGGCCTAGTTTCTTTACCCCTCTTGCCCCACTCTCAGTGTTCTGCTCTGTGTTTGGGTGTCTGGGACAATTGACTATTTTCAGGCCTGTTCCCTCTGAATACTCTGCTCTATAGCTATGGTTGTATTGCTGCGTGTGTTTGTTGTAACAACTCATTTTTAACCTTGTTATTGTATGTAGAATAGAAAGTACGCTTTTTGAATTGGCGATGTCTATAAGAGAATTAGCCAAGTACAGTGCATTTGGAAACTTTTTTTGGACTTGACTTTTTCCACATTTTGTTATGTTACAGTGGGGCTGGGCGATAAATCATTATCGATAATTATCGAGGTAATTACTTCGCTCAGTAACGATATAAAAACGTTTCGATTCATTTTCGATAATGTCGATATAGAATAATGGGGTACAGCAGTCCATTTCAACCCTGTGACGCAGCAGGAACGTGCGGAGAAGTGACAATATGCACGTGGAGAGGTACACGCCCACTAAAAACCACTTAGCACCTCGGGTGATGGAGTCGCCACTATTAACCACGAGAAATGAGTGATGTCGGCGAAAACAGTGGTGGTGATAGCCATGGAGAAGGAGCAGCTTCCAACGAAGAAATGATTGATGAAAAGGGTTCAACTGTTTCAGTCATTTGGAAGCGGTTTGGCTTTTTGAAGTCTGACGAAAAAGGAGACCAGTGTTCGGTGCAAATTGTGCCGTAGACAGGTGGGTGGTAATATGACAAACCTTTTTCAACATCTGAAGCAAAACCACTCTTTGGAACATGCAGGGTGTTTGAGTTTGTGCCACGGTGTTGATAAACGCCCCTCAAGCACCAGCCAATCTAGGGATGTTCGTCCGAAGTAGTCAACACTGATAGCGTTTTTGCCCTACAAGCAAATATCGTAAAAACAAAGACATCACAAATGCTATTTTGCATTGCTAAAGGAGATTAGCACAGTCGAAAAGGAAGGTTTCAAGAGGCTTATCAATTGAATTGACCCCAGGTGCGTGCTCCCTGGCCGCAAACATGGAACAATTTTCCTTCAAGTATAATTTGATGTGTAGCTCACATGATTATAAAAAATGTAACCTTTATTTAACAAGGCAAGTCGGTTAAGAACAACTTCTTGTTTACAATGACGGCAATCGGGGAACAGCGGGTTAACTGCCTTGTTCAGGGGCAGAACGACAGATTGTTACCGTATCAGCTCGGGGATTCGATCTCGCAACCTTTCAGTTACTGGTCCAACGCTCTAACCACGGTTTGTTAAGATATTCTTGAGTTTGAAGCAGATATGCACCTTTAAAACATTATTTGATTACTATCGTGATAATTATCGTTATCGATTGAAAAATGATATAAAATGATATAGATATCGTGATAATTTATTTGCCATGTCTCCTGTCCCTTACAGCCTTATTCTAAAATTGATGAAATCGTTTTTTCCCCTCATCGATCGACACACAATACCCCACAATGACAATGCAAAAACTGAAATATCACATTTAGGTAAGTATTCAGACCCTTTCCTCAGTACTTTGTTGAAGCACCTTTGGCAGCGATTACAGCCTTGAGTCTTCTTGGGTATGACGCTACAAGCTTGGCACACCTGTATTTGGGGAGTTTCTCCCATCCTTCTCTGCTGATCCTCTCAAGCTCTGTCAGGTTGGATGGTGAGTTTATTTTTAAATTTTACCTTTATTTAACTAGGCAAGTCAGTTAAGAACAAATTCTTATTTTCAACGACGGCCTAGGTTAACTGCCTGTTCAGGGGCAGAACGACAGATTTGTATCTTGTCAGCTTGGGGGTTTGAACTTGCAACCTTCCGGTTACCAGTCCAACGCTCTAACCACTAGGCTACCCTGCCAAGTGTCGCTGCAGAGCTATTTTCAGGTCTCTCCAGAGATCGATCGGGTTCAAGTCTGGGCTCTGGCTGGGCCACTCAAGGACATTCAAAAGACTTGTCCCGAAGCCACTCCTGCGTTGTCTTGGCTGTGTGCTTAGGGTCGTTGTCCTGTTAGAAGGTGAATCTTCACCCTAGTCTGAGGTCTTGAGTGCTCTAGAGCAGGTTTTCATCAATGATCTCTCCGTGCTTTTCTCCGTTCATCTTTCCCTCGATCCTGACTAGTCTCCCAGTCCCTGCTGCTGAAAACCATCCCCACAGCATGATGCTGCCACCACCATGCTTCACCGTAGGGATGGTGCCAGGTTTCCTTCAGATGTGACGCTTGGTATTCAGGCCAAAGAGTTCAATCTTGGTTTCATGAGACCAGAGAATCTTGTTTCTCATGGTCTGAAAGTCCTTGAGGTGCCTTTTGGAACATCACAAGGATGATCAATGGAAACAAGATGCACCTGAGCTCAATTTCGAGTTTCATTGCAAAGGGTCTAAATACTAATGTAAATAAGGTATTCCAGTTTCTTTTATTATCATAAAGTTGCAAAAACAATTCAACAGCTTTTGCTTTGTCGTCATGGGGTGTTGTGTGTCGATTGATGAGGGAAAAAATTTATTGAATCCATTTTAGAACAAGGCTGTAACGTAACAAAATGTGTAAAAAGGGAAGGGGTCTGAATACTTTCCGAATGCACTGAACATCTCAACTCCACGATACCATATCCGCAAGTTGCTGTGAAGTCAATACTTACATTTTTTCTTTTTTAATTCTTTAACCTTTACTGTGTACATACACTGAGTATACAAAACAATAAGAACACCTGCTCTTTCCGTGACATAGGCTGACCAGGTTAAACCAAGTGAAAGCTATGGTCCCTTATTGATGTCGCTTGTTAAATCCACTTCAAATCAGTGGAAATTAAGGGGAGGAGACGGGGTAAAGAAGGATTTTAAAAAGTTTTAAACCTTTTAAGCCTTGAGGCAATTGAGACATGGATTGCGTATGTGTGCCATTCTGCGGGTGAATCGTCAAGACAGAATATTTAAGTGCCTTTGAACAGGGTATGGCCAGGCGCGCACCGGTTTGTGTCAAGAACTACAACGCTGATGGATTTTTCATCCTCAACAGTTTCCTGTGTGTCTCAAGATTGGTCCACCACCCAAAGGACATCCAGCCAACTTGACTCAACTGTGGGAAGCATCAGAGTCAACATGGGCCAGCATCCCTGTGGAACACTTTCAACACCTTCTGAGGCTAAAAGGAGGGGGGGGGGGGGGGTGCAACTCAATATTAGGAAGGTGTTCCTAAGGTTTGGTATACTCACACTCGGTGTTTGTCCTCTGTTGTTTGTCCTCTGTTGTTGCGTGCCTTTCTTTGTTTGCTGAAATCCATACTTTTTCATAAAATACAACCACCGACTGCAATCTTCGAGCAACAGCAACGAGGAAACAGTCGGTGGTTGTATTTGATTGACGTTTTATTTTGAAAAAGTATGGGCTTCAGTGAACAGCATGGCTCTCAACAGAGAACAAACATAGGTACACGGTACGGGGTTTAAGAATTGACATTTTGAAGAAGTCGGAGGTTCACTCCAAGTTGCACTCAACTCCGGTGGGTGCGGTATCGTGGAGTTGAGATATACTTGGATATATGAAAATGTGATATGCATTGGACATATTAGAAGGGGGGGGGCATGGATGATGTTGTACTTACTAGTGCAGCACAGGGAGGATGACTATGGGAAAGACATACTTGAAACAATGAATAGTGCTTTTCTCAATAGCTAGTCACAGTTATACTGTCTTAAGCTGTCGTTAGAGTCAGCCAACTTCCTACAGTAGCAGATCCTCCGTGCTCATTATCTCACGGTGTGCGTGTGGGTGTGTAAGAGTACGGCTTGTGAGGATGTCATTTTCTCCCCCCGTTTCCTGTCGTATCACTCTCTCCTTCGATCACACTCTGAATCCCCCAGCCCAGATATTATGACAATTCTCTCTCCTGTCTTGTACACCGTCTGAGTCATACGTAATGTGTTACCACTGACACATGTTTGTAGAAGAAAGAGGAGTAGAAAAAGAGAGTGATGATGACGATGATGATGAAGTCAAGTGAGAGTTCCATGAAGGGCTAATGGAGGAGGGCATGACTAACCAGGATAGGGCTAATATGAAGACACACACACACACACATTTTCACTGACGCATGTACACACACTCTCTCTCTCTCTCTCTCTCTCTCACACACACACGGTTCTGACCCAGATTTCTCCTCTGGGCTCAGAGCAGCCGCTAATGGACCGCTATAACCATCCCTGGTCTGTGGAGACCCTCACATCTCTCACTGCGACCGCCCGCCAGCCCGGGTTAGCACCACACTACGCTGCCTCACGGCTGTGTGTGTGTGTGTGTGTGTGTGTGTCTGTGTCTGTGTGTATGTCAGGCCAGCTGCTATCCCACTGTGCAGAAGGAAATAGATGCGACTGAGGCCAGTTTACCCAAATAACCACTCATGTTCCATGTCCAGTTTTAACTCAACCTACTTGCTACTGTATCCGTCTGGCCGAAGTGAATGTTATAGCTCCTAACCCGTTTACTGTGTGTCTGAAGACGCAGAACTTTTAAGCCCGTGTTCCAATGGAGGGTCAGTTGTTTTACATGGAGGAATCTGCCAGGTTGCGGGGCTGTGCGTTTTGGTCTCCAAACGTCAGCATGTGTTCCGTTATTTCAACGTTTGTGTTGCCTAGGCCATGGCCATACGGCAATATGTCAGAAGAGAGAGAGAGATGAATTGGGGAAAGAGAGAGATATGGAGTCGGTATGGGGAGGGAGGGAGAGAGAGTGTGAGAGGGAATAGCTGATGGAGAGGAAGAGAAGGAGGGAGAGAGAGAGAGAGAGAGAGAGAGAGAGAGAGAGAGAGAGAGAGAGAGAGTGTGTGTGTGGGAGGGGATAGGGGATGGAGAGAAAGAGGAGGGAGAGAGAGCTCGTGTCTTGTCTGTCGTCACTCTCCGCGGGTGCGCATTCAGGTGATGGTGTCCTGCTAATGTTCTAATCAAAATGGCTTCACACCCACAGCACGGTAGACGCTGATTGGCCACACACACACACACACACACACCTCCAACATCGCTCTCAAAGACATACCATTGCACCAGGGTACTCAGCCATAGTGTTATGGTTGTCAATCAGATTATCTTAAAGTAGCTAACTGTCCAGTGAAAATATCACTTTTAGAAGTTCATATTCTGTTAACTCATACCCAAATAATGTTATGGACTCGTCCTATGCTCATATTTGTGGCCCAAGCATAAATTGGAGAAAGAAAAAAAAAACGCTTCAAAGACCCCAACTCAAACTTGTATCTCAAACAGACCATTTAAGAAGAAAAAAAAGATTGCTATTTCATCATAGAGTATGATGTCATACTCCTGAGGAGGATGAGCTGGCCAATCAGCGGTCTAGAGGAGGATGAGGTGGCCAATCGGCGGTCTAGAGGAGAATGAGCTGGCCAATCAGCGGTCTACACGTCTTTATTTTCTTAATGACCGGTACACGCCAACACCATTCTGTTGTTGTGATACTCCCACACCATTCTGTTGTTGTGATACTCCCACACCATTCTGTTGTTGTGATACCCCCACACCATTCTGTTGTTGTGATACTCCCACACCATTCTGTTGTTGTGATACTCCCACACCATTCTGTTGTTGTGATACTCCCACACCATTCTGTTGTTGTGATACTCCCACACCATTCTGTTGTTGTGATACTCCCACACCATTCTGTTGTTGTGATACTCCCACACCATTCTGTTGTTGTGATACTCCCACACCATTCTGTTGTTGTGATACTCCCACACCATTCTGTTGTTGTGATACTCCCACACCATGCTGTTGTTGTGATACCCCCACACCATTCTGTTGTTGTGATACTCCCACACCATTCTGTTGTTGTGATACCCCCACACCATTCTGTTGTTGTGATACTCCCACACCATTCTGTTGTTGTGATACTCCCACACCATTCTGTTGTTGTGATACTCCCACACCATTCTGTTGTTGTGATACTCCCACACCATTCTGTTGTTGTGATACTCCCACACCATTCTGTTGTTGTGATACTCCCACACCATTCTGTTGTTGTGATACTCCCACACCATTCTGTTGTTGTGATACTCCCACACCATTCTGTTGTTGTGATACTCCCACACCATTCTGTTGTTGTGATACCCCCACACCATTCTGTTGTTGTGATACTCCCACACCATTCTGTTGTTGTGATACTCCCACACCATTCTGTTGTTGTGATACCCCAACACCATTCTGTTGTTGTGATACTCCCACACCATTCTGTTGTTGTGATACCCCCACACCATTCTGTTGTTGTGATACTCCCACACCATTCTGTTGTTGTGATACTCCCACACCATTCTGTTGTTGTGATACTCCCACACCATTCTGTTGTTGTGATACTCCCACACCATTCTGTTGTTGTGATACTCCCACACCATTCTGTTGTTGTGATACTCCCACACCATTCTGTTGTTGTGATACTCCCACACCATTCTGTTGTTGTGATACCCCCACACCATTCTGTTGTTGTGATACCCCCACACCATTCTGTTGTTGTGATACCCCCACACCATTCTGTTGTTGTGATACCCTCACACCATTCTGTTGTTGTGATACTCCCACACCATTCTGTTGTTTTGATACTCCCACACCATTCTGTTGTTGTGATACTCCCACACCATTCTGTTGTTGTGATACCCCCACACCATTCTGTTGTTGTGATACCCCCACACCATTCTGTTGTTGTGATACCCCCACACCATTCTGTTGTTGTGATACTCCCACACCATTCTGTTGTTGTGATACCCCCACACCATTCTGTTGTTGTGATACCCCCACACCATTCTGTTGTTGTGATACCCCCACACCATTCTGTTGTTGTGATACTCCCACACCATTCTGTTGTTGTGATACTCCCACACCATTCTGTTGTTGTGATACTCCCACACCATTCTGTTGTTGTGATACCCCCACACCATTCTGTTGTTGTGATACTCCCACACCATTCTGTTGTTGTGATACTCCCACACCATTCTGTTGTTGTGATACCCCCACACCATTCTGTTGTTGTGATACCTCCACACCATTCTGTTGTTGTGATACTCCCACACCATTCTGTTGTTGTGATACTCCCACACCATTCTGTTGTTGTGATACCCCCACACCATTCTGTTGTTGTGATACCCCCATACCATTCTGTTGTTGTGATACTCCCACACCATTCTGTTGTTGTGATACTCCCACACCATTCTGTTGTTGTGATACTCCCACACCATTCTGTTGTTGTGATACTCCCACACCATTCTGTTGTTGTGATACCCCCACACCATTCTGTTGTTGTGATACCCCCATACCATTCTGTTGTTGTGATACTCCCACACCATTCTGTTGTTGTGATATTCCCACACCATTCTGTTGTTGTGATACCCCCACACCATTCTGTTGTTGTGATACTCCCATACCATTCTGTTGTTGTGATACCCCCACACCATTCTGTTGTTGTGATACTCCCATACCATTCTGTTGTTGTGATACTCCCACACCATTCTGTTGTTGTGATACTCCCACACCATTCTGTTGTTGTGATACCCCCACACCATTCTGTTGTTGTGATACCCCAACACCATTCTGTTGTTGTGATACTCCCACACCATTCTGTTGTTGTGATACTCCCACACCATTCTGTTGTTGTGATACTCCCACACCATTCTGTTGTTGTGATACTCCCACACCATTCTGTTGTTGTGATACTCCCACACCATTCTGTTGTTGTGATACTCCCACACCATTCTGTTGTTGTGATACTCCCACACCATTCTGTTGTTGTGATACTCCCACACCATTCTGTTGTTGTGATACTCCCACACCATTCTGTTGTTGTGATACTCCCACACCATTCTGTTGTTGTGATACTCCCACACCATTCTGTTGTTGTGATACTCCCACACCATTCCGGAACAGAAAAGCAGCTTTTGAACATATTTAATTTTTTAACTCATATAGTAAGTAATTATAGGTCATATTTCAAGGTTTTAAATGGGAGAGTCATGCTATGTGGTAGTCTTCCCTTCCCTAATTGTAGGTCACTCTGGCTAAGAGGGTCTGCTGAATGACTAAGATATAGGAATGTAATTGGGAACTCTGGGTCTGATTCACCTGGACAGTAATCTCTATTACCCTACACCTACACACTGCACCAGTTGTCCTCCTACTTGACTGTGTAGCTAGCCTAGACAGGTGAAATGCCATTCACACCTACAACACCATTATTCTGTTCTCACACTTGCTCACACAGGATGTGAGACGACTGGGAAGAGAAGTGTATATGCGTCACGTGTGTCACTCACGTACACGTGTGTGCAACGGGAGACACATGCGGTGTGAGTGTGGGGTGTATGTGTGTGTAGGCAGATAGCCCCTGTCTCATCCTTTTTAGAGCAGGCAACAGAAAATGGTAGCGTCCCAAAGTGCAGGAACCATTACTGTAACACTCTCACGTACACGTTTTCTCTATCACACAGTCACCGTCACACACACACACAGTGACGCACACACACAAACGCCCTGTGCAGTCGTCATGGAAACGTTCATTCTACACCCCCACCCCCCACCCCACACACACAAACACACCCCTCCCCATCATCTTCTATCCACGACTCTCTCTGCAATCTGTTAATTTGGAGCCTGATGACACAACCCAGGGAAAGTGACTGCCTGGTGGTGGCCTGTAGAAAGACAGAGAGAGGGAGGGACAGAGAGATGGAGAAACCACAAGAGAAAATAGGGAGAGTGAGGGAGGAAGAGAAAATGAGTGAGGAAGAAGGAGAGACAGGGAGGGATAGACGAAGAGACGGGAGGGATAGACAGAGAGGCGGGAGGGATAGACGGAGAGACGGGAGGGATAGACAGAGAGACGGGAGGGATAGACGGAGAGACAGGGAGGGATAGACGGAGAGACAGGGAGGGATAGAAGGAGACACAGGAGGGATAGACGGAGAGACAGGGAGAGACAGGGAGGGATAGACAGAGAGACAGGAGGGATAGACGGAGAGACAGGAAGGGATAGACGGAGAGACCGGGAGGGAGAGAAGGAGACGGGAGGGATAGACAGGGAGACAGGAGGAATAGACGGAGAGACAGGAGGGATAGACGGAGAGACAGGAGGGATAGACGGAGAGACAGGGAGGGATAGACGGAGAGACAGGGAGGGATAGAAGGAGAGACAGGAGGGATAGACGGAGAGACAGGGAGGGATAGACGGAGAGACGGAGAGAGAGGGAGGATAGACGGAGAGACAGGGAGGGAGAGCCGGAGAGAGGGGAGGGATAGACAGAGAGACGGAGGGATAGACGGAGAAGGGGGGGATAGACAGAGAGACAGGAGGGATAGACAGAGAGACAGGAGGGATAGACAGAGAGACAGTAAGGGATAGACAGAGAGACGGGGAGGGATAGACGGGGAGACAGGGAGGGATAGACGGAGAGACAGGGAGGGATAGTCGGAGAGACGGAGAGAGAGGGAGGGATAGACGGAGAGACAGTGAGGGATAGACGGAGAGACAGGGAGGGATAGATGGAAAGACGGAAAGAGAGGGAGGATAGACGGAGAGACAGGGAGGGATAGACAGAGATACAGGGAGGGATAGACGGAGATACAGGGAGGGATAGACGGAGAGACAAGGAGGGATAGACGGAGAGACAGGGAGGGATAGACAGGGAGACAGGGAGGGATAGACGGGGAGACAGAGGGATAGACGGAGATACAGGGAGGGATAGACGGAGAGATATGGAGGGATAGACGGAGAGACGGAGAGGGCAAAGAGAGTCGTGGACAGGATAGACAGATGGAGAGAGGGAGAGGGATAGACGGAGAGACAGGGTGGGATAGACTGAGAGACAGGGAGGGATAGACAGATAAACAGGGAGGGATAGACGGAGAGACAGGGAGGGATAGACGGAGAGACAAGGAGGGATAGACGGAGAGACAGGGAGGGATAGACGGAGAGACAGGGAGGGATAGAAGGAGACACAGGAGGGATAGACAGAGAGACAGGGAGGGATAGACAGAGAGACATGGAGGGATAGACGGAGAGACGGGAGGGATAGACAGAGAGACAGGGAGGGATAGACGGAGAGACAGGGAGGGATGGACGGAGAGTTAGGGAGGGATAGACGGAGAGGCAGGAGGGATAGATGGAGAGACAGGAGGGATAGACAGAGAGACAGAGAGAAAGGGAGGGATAGACAGAGAGACGGAGAGGGCGAAGAGAGTCGAGGACAGGATAGACAGATGGAGAGAGAGAGACGGATAGACGGAGAGACAGGGAGGGATAGACGGAGAGACAGGGAGGGATAGACGGAGATACAGGGAGTGATAGACGGAGAGACAGGGAGGGATAGACGGAGAGACAGGGGGGGATAGAAGGAGACACAGGAGGGATAGACGGAGAGACAAGGAGGGATAGACAGAGAGATAGGGAGGGATAGACGGAGAGACGGGAGGGATAGACGGAGAGACAGGAGGGATAGATGGAGAGACAGGAGGGATAGACGGAGAGACGGAGAGATAGGGAGGGATAGACGGAGAGACGGAGAGGGCGAAGAGAGTCGAGGACAGGATAGACAGATGGAGAGAGAGAGAGGGATAGATGGAGAGACAGGGAGGGATAGACGGAGAGACAGGGAGGGAAAGACGGAGAGACAGGGAGGGATAGAAGGAGACACAGGAGGGATAGACGGAGAGACAGGGAGGGATAGACAGAGAGACATGGAGGGATAGACGGAGAGACGGGAGGGATAGACAGAGAGACAGGGAAGGATAGACGGAGAGACAGGAGGGATAGATGGAGAGACCGGAGGGATAGATGGAGAGACAGGAGGGATAGACGGAGAGACAGGAGGGATAGACGGAGAGACAGGAGGGATAGATGGAGAGACAGGAGGGATAGACAGAGAGACATGGAGGGATAGACAGAGAGACAGGGAGGGATAGAAGGAGAGACGGGAGGGATAGACGGAGAGACAGGGAGGGATAGACGGAGAGACAGGGAGGGATAGAAGGAGACGGGAGGGATAGACAGGGAGACAGGAGGGATAGACGGAGAGACAGGGAGGGATAGACGGAGAGACAGGGAGGGATAGACAGAGAGACAGGAGGGATAGACGGAGAGACAGGGAGGGATAGACGGAGAGACAGGGAGGGATAGAAGGAGAGACGGGAGGGATAGACGGAGAGACGGGAGGGATAGACGGAGAGACAGGAGGGATAGACAGAGAGACAGGAGGGATAGACAGAGAGACAGGCAGTGATAGACGGAGAGACAAGGAGGGATAGAAGGAGACGGGAGGGATAGACAGGGAGACAGGAGGGATAGACGGAGAGACAGCGAGGGATAGACGGAGAGACAGGGAGGGATAGACGGAGAGACAGGGAGGGATAGAAGGAGAGACGGGAGGGATAGACGGAGAGACAGGGAGGGATAGACGGAGAGACAGGGAGGGATAGAAGGAGACGGGAGGGATAGACAGGGAGACAGGAGGGATAGACGGAGAGACAGGGAGGGATAGACGGAGAGACAGGGAGGGATAGACGGAGAGACAGTGAGGGATAGACGGAGAGACAGGGAGGGATAGATGGAAAGACGGAAAGAGAGGGAGGATAGACGGAGAGACAGGGAGGGATAGACGGAAAGACGGAGAGACAGGAGGGATAGACGGAGAGACAGGGAGGGATAGACATAGAAACAGGGAGGGATAGAAGGAGAGACAGGGAGGGATAGACAGAGATACAGGGAGGGATTGACGGAGATACAGGGAGGGATAGACGGAGAGACAAGGAGGGATAGACGGAGAGACAGGGAGGGATAGACAGGGAGACAGGGAGGGATAGACGGGGAGACAGAGGGATAGACGGAGATACAGGGAGGGATAGACGGAGAGATATGGAGGGATAGACGGAGAGACGGAGAGTGCAAAGAGAGTCGTGGACAGGATAGACAGATGGAGAGAGGGAGAGGGATAGACGGAGAGACAGGGAGGGATAGACGGAGAGACAGGGAGGGATAGACAGATAAACAGGGAGGGATAGACGGAGAGACAGGGAGGGATAGACGGAGAAACAAGGAGGGATAGACGGAGAGACAGGGAGGGATAGACGGAGAGACAGGGAGGGATAGAAGGAGACACAGGAGGGATAGACAGAGAGACAGGGAGGGATAGACAGAGAGACATGGAGGGATAGACGGAGAGACGGGAGGGATAGACAGAGAGACAGGGAGGGATAGACGGAGAGACAGGGAGGGATGGACGGAGAGTTAGGGAGGGATAGACGGAGAGGCAGGAGGGATAGATGGAGAGACAGGAGGGATAGACAGAGAGACAGAGAGAAAGGGAGGGATAGACAGAGAGACGGAGAGGGCGAAGAGAGTCGAGGACAGGATAGACAGATGGAGAGAGAGAGACGGATAGACGGAGAGACAGGGAGGGATAGACGGAGAGACAGGGAGGGATAGACGGAGATACAGGGAGTGATAGACGGAGAGACAGGGAGGGATAGACGGAGAGACAGGGGGGGATAGAAGGAGACACAGGAGGGATAGACGGAGAGACAAGGAGGGATAGACAGAGAGACAGGGAGGGATAGACGGAGAGACGGGAGGGATAGACGGAGAGACAGGAGGGATAGATGGAGAGACAGGAGGGATAGACGGAGAGACGGAGAGATAGGGAGGGATAGACGGAGAGACGGAGAGGGCGAAGAGAGTCGAGGACAGGATAGACAGATGGAGAGAGAGAGAGGGATAGATGGAGAGACAGGGAGGGATAGACGGAGAGACAGGGAGGGAAAGACGGAGAGACAGGGAGGGATAGAAGGAGACACAGGAGGGATAGACGGAGAGACAGGGAGGGATAGACAGAGAGACATGGAGGGATAGACGGAGAGACGGGAGGGATAGACAGAGAGACAGGGAAGGATAGACGGAGAGACAGGAGGGATAGATGGAGAGACCGGAGGGATAGATGGAGAGACAGGAGGGATAGACGGAGAGACAGGAGGGATAGACGGAGAGACAGGAGGGATAGATGGAGAGACAGGAGGGATAGACAGAGAGACATGGAGGGATAGACAGAGAGACAGGGAGGGATAGAAGGAGAGACGGGAGGGATAGACGGAGAGACAGGGAGGGATAGACGGAGAGACAGGGAGGGATAGAAGGAGACGGGAGGGATAGACAGGGAGACAGGAGGGATAGACGGAGAGACAGGGAGATAGGGAGGGATAGACGGAGAGACGGAGAGGGCGAAGAGAGTCGAGGACAGGATAGACAGATGGAGAGAGAGAGAGGGATAGATGGAGAGACAGGGAGGGATAGACGGAGAGACAGGGAGGGAAAGACGGAGAGACAGGGAGGGATAGAAGGAGACACAGGAGGGATAGACGGAGAGACAGGGAGGGATAGACAGAGAGACATGGAGGGATAGACGGAGAGACGGGAGGGATAGATGGAGAGACAGGAGGGATAGACGGAGAGACGGAGAGATAGGGAGGGATAGACGGAGAGACGGAGAGGGCGAAGAGAGTCGAGGACAGGATAGACAGATGGAGAGAGAGAGAGGGATAGATGGAGAGACAGGGAGGGATAGACGGAGAGACAGGGAGGGAAAGACGGAGAGACAGGGAGGGATAGAAGGAGACACAGGAGGGATAGATGGAGAGACAGGGAGGGATAGACAGAGAGACATGGAGGGATAGACGGAGAGACGGGAGGGATAGACAGAGAGACAGGGAAGGATAGACGGAGAGACAGGAGGGATAGATGGAGAGACCGGAGGGATAGATGGAGAGACAGGAGGGATAGACGGAGAGACAGGAGGGATAGACAGAGAGACAGGAGGGATAGATGGAGAGACAGGAGGGATAGACAGAGAGACATGGAGGGATAGACAGAGAGACAGGGAGGGATAGAAGGAGAGACGGGAGGGATAGACGGAGAGACAGGGAGGGATAGACGGAGAGACAGGGAGGGATAGAAGGAGACGGGAGGGATAGACAGGGAGACAGGAGGGATAGACGGAGAGACAGGGAGGGATAGACGGAGAGACAGGGAGGGATAGACAGAGAGACAGGAGGGATAGACGGAGAGACAGGGAGGGATAGACGGAGAGACAGGGAATTATAGAAGGAGAGACGGGAGGGATAGACGGAGAGACGGGAGGGATAGACGGAGAGACAGGAGGGATAGACAGAGAGACAGGAGGGATAGACAGAGAGACAGGCAGTGATAGACGGAGAGACAAGGAGGGATAGAAGGAGACGGGAGGGATAGACAGGGAGACAGGAGGGATAGACGGAGAGACAGGAGGGATAGACGGAGAGACAGCGAGGGATAGACGGAGAGACAGGGAGGGATAGACGGAGAGACAGGGAGGGATAGAAGGAGAGACGGGAGGGATAGACGGAGAGACAGGGAGGGATAGACGGAGAGACAGGGAGGGATAGAAGGAGACGGGAGGGATAGACAGGGAGACAGGAGGGATAGACGGAGAGACAGGGAGGGATAGACGGAGAGACAGGGAGGGATAGACGGAGAGACAGTGAGGGATAGACGGAGAGACAGGGAGGGATAGATGGAAAGACGGAAAGAGAGGGAGGATAGACGGAGAGACAGGGAGGGATAGACGGAAAGACGGAGAGACAGGAGGGATAGACGGAGAGACAGGGAGGGATAGACATAGAAACAGGGAGGGATAGAAGGAGAGACAGGGAGGGATAGACAGAGATACAGGGAGGGATAGACGGAGATACAGGGAGGGATAGACGGAGAGACAAGGAGGGATAGACGGAGAGACAGGGAGGGATAGACAGGGAGACAGGGAGGGATAGACGGGGAGACAGAGGGATAGACGGAGATACAGGGAGGGATAGACGGAGAGATATGGAGGGATAGACGGAGAGACGGAGAGGGCAAAGAGAGTCGTGGACAGGATAGACAGATGGAGAGAGGGAGAGGGATAGACGGAGAGACAGGGAGGGATAGACGGAGAGACAGGGAGGGATAGACAGATAAACAGGGAGGGATAGACGGAGAGACAGGGAGGGATAGACGGAGAGACAAGGAGGGATAGACGGAGAGACAGGGAGGGATAGACGGAGAGACAGGGAGGGATAGAAGGAGACACAGGAGGGATAGACAGAGAGACAGGGAGGGATAGACAGAGAGACATGGAGGGATAGACGGAGAGACGGGAGGGATAGACAGAGAGACAGGGAGGGATAGACGGAGAGACAGGGAGGGATGGACGGAGAGTTAGGGAGGGATAGACGGAGAGGCAGGAGGGATAGATGGAGAGACAGGAGGGATAGACAGAGAGACAGAGAGAAAGGGAGGGATAGACAGAGAGACGGAGAGGGCGAAGAGAGTCGAGGACAGGATAGACAGATGGAGAGAGAGAGACGGATAGACGGAGAGACAGGGAGGGATAGACGGAGAGACAGGGAGGGATAGACGGAGATACAGGGAGTGATAGACGGAGAGACAGGGAGGGATAGACGGAGAGACAGGGGGGGATAGAAGGAGACACAGGAGGGATAGACGGAGAGACAAGGAGGGATAGACAGAGAGACAGGGAGGGATAGACAGAGAGACGGGAGGGATAGACGGAGAGACAGGAGGGATAGATGGAGAGACAGGAGGGATAGACGGAGAGACGGAGAGATAGGGAGGGATAGACGGAGAGACGGAGAGGGCGAAGAGAGTCGAGGACAGGATAGACAGATGGAGAGAGAGAGAGGGATAGATGGAGAGACAGGGAGGGATAGACGGAGAGACAGGGAGGGAAAGACGGAGAGACAGGGAGGGATAGAAGGAGACACAGGAGGGATAGACGGAGAGACAGGGAGGGATAGACAGAGAGACATGGAGGGATAGACGGAGAGACGGGAGGGATAGACAGAGAGACAGGGAAGGATAGACGGAGAGACAGGAGGGATAGATGGAGAGACCGGAGGGATAGATGGAGAGACAGGAGGGATAGACGGAGAGACAGGAGGGATAGACGGAGAGACAGGAGGGATAGATGGAGAGACAGGAGGGATAGACAGAGAGACATGGAGGGATAGACAGAGAGACAGGGAGGGATAGAAGGAGAGACGGGAGGGATAGACGGAGAGACAGGGAGGGATAGACGGAGAGACAGGGAGGGATAGAAGGAGACGGGAGGGATAGACAGGGAGACAGGAGGGATAGACGGAGAGACAGGGAGGGATAGACGGAGAGACAGGGAGGGATAGACAGAGAGACAGCAGGGATAGACGGAGAGACAGGGAGGGATAGACGGAGAGACAGGGAGGGATAGAAGGAGAGACGGGAGGGATAGACGGAGAGACGGGAGGGATAGACGGAGAGACAGGAGGGATAGACAGAGAGACAGGAGGGATAGACAGAGAGACAGGCAGTGATAGACGGAGAGACAAGGAGGGATAGAAGGAGACGGGAGGGATAGACAGGGAGACAGGAGGGATAGACGGAGAGACAGGAGGGATAGACGGAGAGACAGCGAGGGATAGACGGAGAGACAGGGAGGGATAGACGGAGAGACAGGGAGGGATAGAAGGAGAGACGGGAGGGATAGACGGAGAGACAGGGAGGGATAGACGGAGAGACAGGGAGGGATAGAAGGAGACGGGAGGGATAGACAGGGAGACAGGAGGGATAGACGGAGAGACAGGGAGGGATAGACGGAGAGACAGGGAGGGATAGACGGAGAGACAGGGAGGGATAGAAGGAGAGACGGGAGGGATAGACGGAGAGACGGGAGGGATAGACAGAGAGACAGGAGGGATAGACAGAGAGACAGGAGGGATAGACGTAGAGACAGGCAGGGATAGACGGAGAGACAAGGAGGGATAGAAGGAGACGGGAGGGATAGACAGGGAGACAGGAGGGATAGACGGAGAGACAGGAGGGATAGACGGAGAGACAGGGAGGGATAGACAGAGAGACAGGAGGGATAGACAGAGAGACAGGGAGGGATAGACGGAGAGACAGGGAGGGATAGACGGAGAGACAGGGAGGGATAGATGGAGAGACAGGGAGGTATAGAAAGAGAGACAGGGAGGGATAGAAGGAGAGACAGGAGGGATAGACAGAGAGACAGGGAGGGATAGACGGAGAGACAGGGAGGGATAGACGGAGAGAGAGGGAGGGATAGACGGAGAGACAGGGAGGGATAGACGGAGAGACAGGGAGGGATAGACGGAGAGACAGGAGGGATAGACAGAGAGACAGGGAGGGATAGAAGGAGAGACAGGAGGGATAGACAGAGAGACAGGGTGGGATAGACGGAGAGACAGGGAGGGATAGACGGAGAGACAGGGAGGGATAGACGGAGAGAAAGGGAGGGATAGACGGAGAGACAGGAGGGATAGACGGAGAGACAGGGAGGGATAGAAGGAGAGACAGGAGGGATAGACGGAAAGACAGGGAGGGATAGACGGAGAGACAGACAGGGAGAGACAGACAGGGATGGTCGGAGAGACAGGGAGGGATAGAAGGAGACGGGAGGGATAGACGGAGAGACGGCAGGGATAGACGGAGAGACAGGGAGGGATAGACGGAGAGACAGGGAGGGATAGATGGAGAGACAGGGAGGGATAGAAGGAGAGACGGGAGGGATAGACGGAGAGACGGGAGGGATAGACGGAGAGAGAGGGAGGGATAGACGGAGAGACAGGAGGGATATACAGAGAGACAGGGAGGGATAGACAGAGAGACAGGATGTATAGACAGAGAGACAGGGAGGGATAGACAGAGAGACAGGAGGGATAGATTGAGAGCCAGGGAGGGATAGACTAACAGACAGGGAGGGATAGACGGAGAGATGGAGAGAGAGGGAGGGATAGACGCAGAGACAGGGAGGGATAGACGGAGAGACAGGGAGGGACAGACAGAGAGACAGGGAGGGATAGACAGAGAGATGGAGAGAGAGGGAGGATAGACGGAGAGACAGGGAGGGATAGACGGAGAGACAGGGAGGGATAGATGGAAAGACGGAGAGAGAGGGAGGATAGACGGAGAGACAGGGAGGGATAGACGGAGAGACAGGGACAGATAGACGGAGATACAGGGAGAGATAGACGGAGAGACAGGGAGGGATAGACGGAGAGACAGGGAGGGATAGACGGAGAGACAGGGAGGGATAGACTGAGAGACAGGAGGGATAGACGAAGAGACAGGAGGGATAGACGGAGAGACAGGGAGGGATAGACAGAGAGACAGGGAGGGATAGACGAAGAGACAGGAGGGATAGACAGAGAGACAGGAGGGATAGACAGAGAGACGGGGAGGGATAGATGGAGAGACGGGGAGGGATAGACGGAGAGACAGGAGGGATAGATGGAGAGACAGGGAGGGATAGACGTAGAGACAGGGAGGGATAGACGGAGAGACAGGGAGGGATAGATGGTAAGACAGGGAGGGATAGAAAGAGAGACAGGGAGGGATAGAAGGAGAGACAGGAGGGATAGACAGAGAGACAGGGAGGGATAGACAGAGAGACAGGGAGGGATAGACGGAGAGACAGGGAGGGATAGACGGAGAGACAGGGAGGGATAGACGGAGAGACGGAGAGAGAGGGAGGATAGACGGAGAGACAGGGAGGATAGACGGAGAGACAGGGAGGGATAGACGGAGAGACAGGAGGGATAGACGAAGAGACAGGGAGGGATAGACGGAGAGACAGGGACGGATAGACGGAGATACAGGGAGGGATAGACGGAGAGACAGGGAGGGATAGACGGAGAGACAGGAGGGATAGACGGAGAGACAGGGAGGGATAGACAGAGAGACAGGGAGGGATAGACGAAGAGACAGGAGGGATAGACAGAGAGACAGGAGGGATAGACAGAGAGACGGGGAGGGATAGATGGAGAGACGGGGAGGGATAGACGGAGAGACAGGAGGGATAGATGGAGAGACAGGGAGGGATAGACGTAGAGACAGGGAGGGATAGACGGAGAGACAGGGAGGGATAGATGGTAAGACAGGGAGGGATAGAAAGAGAGACAGGGAGGGATAGAAGGAGAGACAGGAGGGATAGACAGAGAGACAGGGAGGGATAGACAGAGAGACAGGGAGGGATAGACGGAGAGACAGGGAGGGATAGACGGAGAGACAGGGAGGGATAGACGGAGAGACAGGAGGGATAGACAGAGAGACAGGGATGGATAGACGGAGAGACAGGGAGGGATAGAAGGAGAGACAGGAGGGATAGACGGAGAGACAGGGAGGGATAGACGGAGAGACAGGGAGGGATAGACGGAGAGACAGGAGGGATAGACGGAGAGACAGGAGGGATAGACGGAGAGACAGACAGGAAGAGACAGACAGGGAGAGACAGGGAGGGATAGAAGGAGACGGGAGGGATAGACGGAGAGACGGCAGGGATAGACGGAGAGACAGGGAGGGATAGACGGAGAGACAGGGAGGGATAGATGGAGAGACAGGGAGGGATAGACGGAGAGACGGGAGGGATAGACGGAGAGACGGGAGGGATAGACGGAGAGAGAGGGAGGGATAGACGGAGAGACAGGAGGGATAGACGGAGACTACCGTGGAATATGTGTCAACAGTAACCTTGGGAAAATCCTCTGCATTATCATTAACAGCAGACTCGTACATTTCCTCAATGAAAACAATGTACTGAGCAAATGTCAAATTGGCTTTTTACCAAATTACCGTACAACAGACCATGTATTCACCCTGCACACCCTAATTGACAACCAAACAAACCAAAACAAAGGCAAAGTCTTCTCATGCTTTGTTGATTTCAAAAAAGCCTTCGACTCAATCTGGCATGAGGGTCTGCTATACAAACTGATGGAAAGTGGTGTTGGGGGTAAAACATACGACATTATAAAATCCATGTACACAAACAACAAGTGTGCGGTTAAAATTGGCAAAAAACACACACATTTCTTCACACAGGGTCGTGGGGTTAGACAGGGATGCAGCTTAAGCCCCACCCTCTTCAACATATATATCAACGAATTGGCGAGGGCACTAGAAAAGTCTGCAGCACCCGGCCTCCCCCTGCTAGAATCCGAAGTCAAATGTCTGCTGTTTGCCGATGATCTGGTGCTTCTGTCACCAACCAAGGAGGGCCTACAGCAGCACCTAGATCTTATGCACAGATTCTGTCAGACCTGGGCCCTGACAGTAAATCTCAGTAAGACCAAAATAATGGTGTTCCAAAAAAGGTCCAGTCACCAGGACCACAAATACAAATTCAATCTAGACACTGTTGCCCTAGAGCACACAAAAAACTATACATACCTTGGCCTAAACATCAGCGCCACAGGTAACTTCCACAAAGCTGTGAACGATCTGAGAGACAAGGCAAGAAGGGCATTCTATGCCATCAAAAGAAACATACATTTCAACATACCAATTAGGATTTGGCTAAAAATACTTGAATCAGTCATAGAGCCCATTGCCCTTTATGGTTGCGAGGTCTGGGGTCCGCTCACCAACCAAGACTTCACAAAATGGGACAAACACCAAATTGAGACTCTGCACGCAGAATTCTGCAAAAATATCCTCCGTGTACAACGTAGAACACCAAATAATGCATGCAGAGCAGAATTAGGCCGATACCCACTAATTATCAAAATCCAGAAAAGAGCCGTTAAATTCTACAACCACCTAAAAGGAAGTGATTCACAAACCTTCCATAACAAAGCCATCACCTACAGAGAGATGAACCTGGAGAAGAGTCCCCTAAGCAAGCTGGTCCTGGGGCTCTGTTCACAAACACAAACACACCCTACAGAGCCCCAGGACAACAGCACAATTAGACCCAACCAAATCATGAGAAAACAAAAAGATAATTACTTGACACATTGGAAAGAATTAACAAAAAAACAGAGCAAACTAGAATGCTATTTGGCCCTAAACAGAGAGTACACAGCGGCAGAATACCTGACCACTGTGACTGACCCAAAATTAAGGAAAGCTTTGACTATGTACAGACTCAGTGAGCATAGCCTTGCTATTGAGAAAGGCCGCCGTAGGCAGACATGGCTCTCAAGAGAAGACAGGCTATGTGCTCACTGCCCACAAAATGAGGTGGAAACTGAGCTGCACTTCCTAACCTCCTGCCCAATGTATGACCATATTAGAGAGACATATTTCCCTCAGATTACACAGATCCACAAAGAATTCGAAAACAAATCCAAATTTGAAAAACTCCCATATCTACTGGGTGAAATTCCACAGTGTGCCATCACAGCAGCAAGATTTGTGACCTGTTGCCACGAGAAAAGGGCAACCAGTGAAGAACACACACCATTGTAAATACAACCCATATTTATGCTTATTTATTTTATCTTGTGTCCTTTAACCATTTGTACATTGTTAAAATACTGTATATATATATATAATATGACATTTGTAATGTCTTTACTGTTTTGAAACCTCTGTATGTGTAATGTTTACTGTTAATTTTTGTTGTTTTTCACTTTATATTTTCACTTTGTATGTTGTCTACCTCACTTGCTTTGGCAATGTTAACACATGTTTCCCATGCCAATAAAGCCCTTGAATTGAATTGAATTGAGAGAGGGAGGGATAGACAGAGAGACAGGAGGAATAGACAGAGAGACAGGGAGGGATAGACAGAGAGACAGGAGGGATAGATTGAGAGCCAGGGAGGGATAGACTAACAGACAGGGAGGGATAGACAGAGAGACAGGGATGGATAGACGGAGAGACAGGGAGGGAGAGACGGAGAGAGAGGGAGGATAGACGGAGAGACAGGGAGGGATAGACGGAGAGACAGGGACAGATAGACGGAGATACAGGGAGAGATAGACAGAGAGACAGGGAGGGATAGACGGAGAGACAGGGAGGGATAGACGGAGAGACAGGGAGGGATAGACGGAGAGACAGGAGGGATAGACGGAGAGACAGGGAGGGATAGACGGAGAGACAGGGAGGGATAGACGGAGAGACGGAGAGAGAGGGAGGATAGACGGAGAGACAGGGAGGATAGACGGAGAGACAGGGAGGGATAGAAGGAGAGACGGGAGGGATAGACGGAGAGACAGGAGGGATAGACGGAGAGAGAGGGAGGGATAGACGGAGAGACAGGAGGGATATACAGAGAGACAGGGAGGGATAGACAGAGAGACAGGAGGAATAGACAGAGAGACAGGGAGGGATAGACAGAGAGACAGGAGGGATAGATTGAGAGCCAGGGAGGGATAGACTAACAGACAGGGAGGGATAGACAGAGAGACAGGGAGGGATAGACGGAGAGACGGAGAGAGAGGGAGGGATAGACGCAGAGACAGGGAGGGATAGACGGAGAGACAGGGAGGGATAGAAGGAGACGGGAGGGAGAGACGGAGAGACGGCAGGGATAGACGGAGAGACAGGGAGGGATAGACGGAGAGACAGGGAGGGATAGATAGAGAGACAGGGAGGGATAGAAGGAGAGACGGGAGGGATAGACGGAGAGACGGGAGGGATAGACGGAGAGAGAGGGAGGGATAGACGGAGAGACAGGAGGGATAGACAGAGAGACAGGGAGGGATAGACAGAGAGACAGGAGGAATAGACAGAGAGACAGGGAGGGATAGACAGAGAGACAGGAGGGATAGATTGAGAGCCAGGGAGGGATAGACTAACAGACAGGGAGGGATAGACGGAGAGACGGAGAGAGAGGGAGGGATAGACGCAGAGACATGGAGGGATAGACAGAGAGACAGGGAGGGATAGACAGAGAGACAGGGAGGGATAGACGGAGAGATGGAGAGAGAGGGAGGATAGACGGAGAGACAGGGAGGGATAGACGGAGAGACAGGGAGGGATAGATGGAGAGACGGAGAGAGAGGGAGGATAGACGGAGAGACAGGGAGGGATAGACGGAGAGACAGGGACAGATAGACAGAGATACAGGGAGAGATAGACGGAGAGACAGGGAGGGATAGACGGAGAGACAGGGAGGGATAGACGGAGAGACTTGGAGGGATAGACGGAGAGACAGGAGGGATAGACGGAGAGACAGGGAGGGATAGACGGAGAGACAGGGATGGATAGACGGAGAGACGGAGAGAGAGGGAGGATAGACGGAGAGACAGGGAGGATAGACGGAGAGACAGGAGGGATAGATTGAGAGCCAGGGAGGGATAGACTAACAGACAGGGAGGGATAGACAGAGAGACAGGGAGGGATAGACGGAGAGACGGAGAGAGAGGGAGGGATAGACGCAGAGACAGGGAGGGATAGACGGAGAGACAGGGAGGGATAGAAGAAGACGGGAGGGAGAGACGGAGAGACGGCAGGGATAGACGGAGAGACAGGGAGGGATAGACGGAGAGACAGGGAGGGATAGATGGAGAGACAGGGAGGGATAAACGGAGAGACAGGGAGGGATAGACTGAGAGACAGGAGGGATAGACGGAGAGACAGGGAGGGATAGACGGAGAGACAGGGAGGGATAGACGGAGAGACGGAGAGAGAGGGAGGATAGACGGAGAGACAGGGAGGATAGACGGAGAGACAGGGAGGGATAGACGGAGAGACAGGAGGGATAGACGAAGAGACAGGGAGGGATAGACGGAGAGACAGGGACGGATAGACGGAGAGACAGGGAGGGATAGATGGAGAGACAGGGAGGGATAGACGGAGAGACAGGGAGGGATAGACTGAGAGACAGGAGGGATAGAAGGAGAGACGGGAGGGATAGACGGAGAGACAGGAGGGATAGACGGAGAGAGAGGGAGGGATAGACGGAGAGACAGGAGGGATAGACAGAGAGACAGGGAGGGATAGACAGAGAGACAGGAGGAATAGACAGAGAGACAGGGAGGGATAGACAGAGAGACAGGAGGGATAGATTGAGAGCCAGGGAGGGATAGACTAACAGACAGGGAGGGATAGACAGAGAGACAGGGAGGGATAGACGGAGAGACGGAGAGAGAGGGAGGGATAGACGCAGAGACAGGGAGGGATAGACGGAGAGACAGGGAGGGATAGAAGGAGACGGGAGGGAGAGACGGAGAGACGGCAGGGATAGACGGAGAGACAGGGAGGGATAGACGGAGAGACAGGGAGGGATAGATAGAGAGACAGGGAGGGATAGAAGGAGAGACGGGAGGGATAGACGGAGAGACGGGAGGGATAGACGGAGAGAGAGGGAGGGATAGACGGAGAGACAGGAGGGATAGACAGAGAGACAGGGAGGGATAGACAGAGAGACAGGAGGAATAGACAGAGAGACAGGGAGGGATAGACAGAGAGACAGGAGGGATAGATTGAGAGCCAGGGAGGGATAGACTAACAGACAGGGAGGGATAGACGGAGAGACGGAGAGAGAGGGAGGGATAGACGCAGAGACATGGAGGGATAGACAGAGAGACAGGGAGGGATAGACAGAGAGACAGGGAGGGATAGACGAAGAGATGGAGAGAGAGGGAGGATAGACGGAGAGACAGGGAGGGATAGACGGAGAGACAGGGAGGGATAGATGGAGAGACGGAGAGAGAGGGAGGATAGACGGAGAGACAGGGAGGGATAGACGGAGAGACAGGGACAGATAGACAGAGATACAGGGAGAGATAGACGGAGAGACAGGGAGGGATAGACGGAGAGACAGGGAGGGATAGACGGAGAGACTTGGAGGGATAGACGGAGAGATAGGAGGGATAGACGGAGAGACAGGGAGGGATAGACGGAGAGACAGGGATGGATAGACGGAGAGACGGAGAGAGAGGGAGGATAGACGGAGAGACAGGGAGGATAGACGGAGAGACAGGAGGGATAGATTGAGAGCCAGGGAGGGATAGACTAACAGACAGGGAGGGATAGACAGAGAGACAGGGAGGGATAGACGGAGAGACGGAGAGAGAGGGAGGGATAGACGCAGAGACAGGGAGGGATAGACGGAGAGACAGGGAGGGATAGAAGAAGACGGGAGGGAGAGACGGAGAGACGGCAGGGATAGACGGAGAGACAGGGAGGGATAGACGGAGAGACAGGGAGGGATAGATGGAGAGACAGGGAGGGATAGACGGAGAGACAGGGAGGGATAGACTGAGAGACAGGAGGGATAGACGGAGAGACAGGGAGGGATAGACGGAGAGACAGGGAGGGATAGACGGAGAGACGGAGAGAGAGGGAGGATAGACGGAGAGACAGGGAGGATAGACGGAGAGACAGGGAGGGATAGACGGAGAGACAGGAGGGATAGACGAAGAGACAGGGAGGGATAGACGGAGAGACAGGGACGGATAGACGGAGATACAGGGAGGGATAGACGGAGAGACAGGGAGGGATAGACGGAGAGACAGGAGGGATAGACGGAGAGACAGGGAGGGATAGACAGAGAGACAGGGAGGGATAGACGAAGAGACAGGAGGGATAGACAGAGAGACAGGAGGGATAGACAGAGAGACGGGGAGGGATAGATGGAGAGACGGGGAGGGATAGACGGAGAGACAGGAGGGATAGATGGAGAGACAGGGAGGGATAGACGTAGAGACAGGGAGGGATAGACGGAGAGACAGGGAGGGATAGATGGTAAGACAGGGAGGGATAGAAAGAGAGACAGGGAGGGATAGAAGGAGAGACAGGAGGGATAGACAGAGAGACAGGGAGGGATAGACAGAGAGACAGGGAGGGATAGACGGAGAGACAGGGAGGGATAGACGGAGAGACAGGGAGGGATAGACGGAGAGACGGAGAGAGAGGGAGGATAGACGGAGAGACAGGGAGGATAGACGGAGAGACAGGGAGGGATAGACGGAGAGACAGGAGGGATAGACGAAGAGACAGGGAGGGATAGACGGAGAGACAGGGACGGATAGACGGAGATACAGGGAGGGATAGACGGAGAGACAGGGAGGGATAGACGGAGAGACAGGAGGGATAGACGGAGAGACAGGGAGGGATAGACAGAGAGACAGGGAGGGATAGACGAAGAGACAGGAGGGATAGACAGAGAGACAGGAGGGATAGACAGAGAGACGGGGAGGGATAGATGGAGAGACGGGGAGGGATAGACGGAGAGACAGGAGGGATAGATGGAGAGACAGGGAGGGATAGACGTAGAGACAGGGAGGGATAGACGGAGAGACAGGGAGGGATAGATGGTAAGACAGGGAGGGATAGAAAGAGAGACAGGGAGGGATAGAAGGAGAGACAGGAGGGATAGACAGAGAGACAGGGAGGGATAGACAGAGAGACAGGGAGGGATAGACGGAGAGACAGGGAGGGATAGACGGAGAGACAGGAGGGATAGACGGAGAGACAGGAGGGATAGACGGAGAGACAGACAGGAAGAGACAGACAGGGAGAGACAGGGAGGGATAGAAGGAGACGGGAGGGATAGACGGAGAGACGGCAGGGATAGACGGAGAGACAGGGAGGGATAGACGGAGAGACAGGGAGGGATAGATGGAGAGACAGGGAGGGATAGACGGAGAGACGGGAGGGATAGACGGAGAGACGGGAGGGATAGAGGGAGAGAGAGGGAGGGATAGACGGAGAGACAGGAGGGATAGACGGAGAGAGAGGGAGGGATAGACGGAGAGACAGGAGGGATAGACAGAGAGACAGGGAGGGATAGACAGAGAGACAGGAGGAATAGACAGAGAGACAGGGAGGGATAGACAGAGAGACAGGAGGGATAGATTGAGAGCCAGGGAGGGATAAACTAACAGACAGGGAGGGATAGACAGAGAGACAGGGATGGATAGACGGAGAGACAGGGAGGGAGAGACGGAGAGAGAGGGAGGATAGACGGAGAGACAGGGAGGGATAGATGGAGAGACAGGGACAGATAGACGGAGATACAGGGAGAGAAAGACAGAGAGACAGGGAGGGATAGACGGAGAGACAGGGAGGGATAGACGGAGAGACAGGGAGGGATAGACGGAGAGACAGGAGGGATAGACGGAGAGACAGGGAGGGATAGACGGAGAGACAGGGAGGGATAGACGGAGAGACGGAGAGAGAGGGAGGATAGACGGAGAGACAGGGAGGATAGACGGAGAGACAGGGAGGGATAGAAGGAGAGACGGGAGGGATAGACGGAGAGACGGGAGTGATAGACGGAGAGAGAGGGAGGGATAGACGGAGAGACAGGAGGGATAGACAGAGAGACAGGGAGGGATAGACAGAGAGACAGGAGGAATAGACAGAGAGACAGGGAGGGATAGACAGAGAGACAGGAGGGATAGATTGAGAGCCAGGGAGGGATAGACTAACAGACAGGGAGGGATAGACAGAGAGACAGGGAGGGATAGACGGAGAGACGGAGAGAGAGGGAGGGATAGACGCAGAGACAGGGAGGGATAGACGGAGAGACAGGGAGGGATAGAAGGAGACGGGAGGGAGAGACGGAGAGACGGCAGGGATAGACGGAGAGACAGGGAGGGATAGACGGAGAGACAGGGAGGGATAGATAGAGAGACAGGGAGGGATAGAAGGAGAGACGGGAGGGATAGACGGAGAGACGGGAGGGATAGACGGAGAGAGAGGGAGGGATAGACGGAGAGACAGGAGGGATAGACAGAGAGACAGGGAGGGATAGACAGAGAGACAGGAGGAATAGACAGAGAGACAGGGAGGGATAGACAGAGAGACAGGAGGGATAGATTGAGAGCCAGGGAGGGATAGACTAACAGACAGGGAGGGATAGACGGAGAGACGGAGAGAGAGGGAGGGATAGACGCAGAGACATGGAGGGATAGACAGAGAGACAGGGAGGGATAGACAGAGAGACAGGGAGGGATAGACGGAGAGATGGAGAGAGAGGGAGGATAGACGGAGAGACAGGGAGGGATAGACGGAGAGACAGGGAGGGATAGATGGAGAGACGGAGAGAGAGGGAGGATAGACGGAGAGACAGGGAGGGATAGACGGAGAGACAGGGACAGATAGACAGAGATACAGGGAGAGATAGACGGAGAGACAGGGAGGGATAGACGGAGAGACAGGGAGGGATAGACGGAGAGACTTGGAGGGATAGACGGAGAGACAGGAGGGATAGACGGAGAGACAGGGAGGGATAGACGGAGAGACAGGGATGGATAGACGGAGAGACGGAGAGAGAGGGAGGATAGACGGAGAGACAGGGAGGATAGACGGAGAGACAGGGAGGGATAGACGGAGAGACAGGAGGGATAGACGAAGAGACAGGGAGGGATAGACGGAGAGACAGGGACGGATAGACGGAGATACAGGGAGGGATAGACGGAGAGACAGGGAGGGATAGACAGAGAGACAGGAGGGATAGACGGAGAGACAGGGAGGGATAGACAGAGAGACAGGGAGGGATAGACGAAGTGACAGGAGGGATAGACAGAGAGACAGGAGGGATAGACAGAGAGACAGGAGGGATAGATTGAGAGCCAGGGAGGGATAGACTAACAGACAGGGAGGGATAGACAGAGAGACAGGGAGGGATAGACGGAGAGACGGAGAGAGAGGGAGGGATAGACGCAGAGACAGGGAGGGATAGACGGAGAGACAGGGAGGGATAGAAGAAGACGGGAGGGAGAGACGGAGAGACGGCAGGGATAGACGGAGAGACAGGGAGGGATAGACGGAGAGACAGGGAGGGATAGATGGAGAGACAGGGAGGGATAGAAGGAGAGACGGGAGGGATAGACGGAGAGACGGGAGGGATAGACGGAGAGAGAGGGAGGGATAGACGGAGAGACAGGAGGGATAGACAGAGAGACAGGGAGGGATAGACAGAGAGACAGGAGGAATAGACAGAGAGACAGGGAGGGATAGACAGAGAGACAGGAGGGATAGATTGAGAGCCAGGGAGGGATAGACTAACAGACAGGGAGGGATAGACGGAGAGACGGAGAGAGAGGGAGGGATAGACGCAGAGACATGGAGGTATAGACAGAGAGACAGGGAGGGATAGACAGATAGACAGGGAGGGATAGACGGAGAGACAGGGAGGGATAGATGGAGAGACGGAAAGAGAGGGAGGATAGACGGAGAGACAGGGAGGGATAGACGGAGAGACAGGGACAGATAGACAGAGATACAGGGAGAGATAGACGGAGAGACAGGGAGGGATAGACGGAGAGACAGGGAGGGATAGACGGAGAGACAGGGAGGGATAGACGGAGAGACAGGAGGGATAAACGGAGAGACAGGGAGGGATAGACGGAGAGACAGGGAGGGATAGACGGAGAGACGGAGAGAGAGGGAGGATAGACGGAGAGACAGGGAGGATAGACGGAGAGACAGGGAGGGATAGACGAAGAGACAGGAGGGATAGACGAAGAGACAGGGAGGGATAGACGGAGAGACAGGGACGGATAGACGGAGATACAGGGAGGGATAGACAGAGAGACAGGGAGGGATAGACGGAGAGACAGGAGGGATAGACGGAGAGACAGGGAGGGATAGACAGAGAGACAGGGAGGGATAGACGAAGTGACAGGAGGGATAGACAGAGAGACAGGAGGGATAGACAGAGAGACGGGGAGGGATAGATGGAGAGACGGGGAGGGATAGACGGAGAGAGAGGGAGGGATAGACGGAAAGACAGGAGGGATAGACAGATGGACAGGGAGGGATAGACAGAGAGACAGGGAGGGATAGACAGAGAGACAGGAGGGATAGATGGAGAGACAGGGAGGGATAGACTAAGAGACAGGGAGGGATAGACGGAGAGACAGGGAAGGATAGACGTAGAGAGAGGGAGGGATAGATGGAGAGACAGGGAGGGATAGACGGAGAGACAGGGAGGGATAGACGGAGAGACAGGGATGGATAGACGGAGAGACAGGGAGAGATAGACGGAGAGACAGGGAGGGATAGACGGAGAGACTTGGAGGGATAGACGGAGAGACAGGAGGGATAGACGGAGAGACAGGGAGGGATAGACGGAGAGACAGGGATGGATAGACGGAGAGACGGAGAGAGAGGGAGGATAGACGGAGAGACAGGGAGGATAGACGGAGAGACAGGAGGGATAGATTGAGAGCCAGGGAGGGATAGACTAACAGACAGGGAGGGATAGACAGAGAGACAGGGAGGGATAGACGGAGAGACGGAGAGAGAGGGAGGGATAGACGCAGAGACAGGGAGGGATAGACGGAGAGACAGGGAGGGATAGAAGAAGACGGGAGGGAGAGACGGAGAGACGGCAGGGATAGACGGAGAGACAGGGAGGGATAGACGGAGAGACAGGGAGGGATAGATGGAGAGACAGGGAGGGATAGACGGAGAGACAGGGAGGGATAGACTGAGAGACAGGAGGGATAGACGGAGAGACAGGGAGGGATAGACGGAGAGACAGGGAGGGATAGACGGAGAGACGGAGAGAGAGGGAGGATAGACGGAGAGACAGGGAGGATAGACGGAGAGACAGGGAGGGATAGACGGAGAGACAGGAGGGATAGACGAAGAGACAGGGAGGGATAGACGGAGAGACAGGGACGGATAGACGGAGATACAGGGAGGGATAGACGGAGAGACAGGGAGGGATAGACGGAGAGACAGGAGGGATAGACGGAGAGACAGGGAGGGATAGACAGAGAGACAGGGAGGGATAGACGAAGAGACAGGAGGGATAGACAGAGAGACAGGAGGGATAGACAGAGAGACGGGGAGGGATAGATGGAGAGACGGGGAGGGATAGACGGAGAGACAGGAGGGATAGATGGAGAGACAGGGAGGGATAGACGTAGAGACAGGGAGGGATAGACGGAGAGACAGGGAGGGATAGATGGTAAGACAGGGAGGGATAGAAAGAGAGACAGGGAGGGATAGAAGGAGAGACAGGAGGGATAGACAGAGAGACAGGGAGGGATAGACAGAGAGACAGGGAGGGATAGACAGAGAGACAGGGATGGATAGACGGAGAGACAGGGAGGGATAGAAGGAGAGACAGGAGGGATAGACGGAGAGACAGGGAGGGATAGACGGAGAGACAGGGAGGGATAGACGGAGAGACAGGAGGGATAGACGGAGAGACAGGAGGGATAGACGGAGAGACAGACAGGAAGAGACAGACAGGGAGAGACAGGGAGGGATAGAAGGAGACGGGAGGGATAGACGGAGAGACGGCAGGGATAGACGGAGAGACAGGGAGGGATAGACGGAGAGACAGGGAGGGATAGATGGAGAGACAGGGAGGGATAGACGGAGAGACGGGAGGGATAGACGGAGAGACGGGAGGGATAGACGGAGAGAGAGGGAGGGATAGACGGAGAGACAGGAGGGATAGACGGAGAGAGAGGGAGGGATAGACAGAGAGACAGGAGGAATAGACAGAGAGACAGGGAGGGATAGACAGAGAGACAGGAGGGATAGATTGAGAGCCAGGGAGGGATAGACTAACAGACAGGGAGGGATAGACAGAGAGACAGGGATGGATAGACGGAGAGACAGGGAGGGAGAGACGGAGAGAGAGGGAGGATAGACGGAGAGACAGGGAGGGATAGACGGAGAGACAGGGACAGATAGACGGAGATACAGGGAGAGATAGACA